>NC_068451.1:25110062-25147562 GCF_023373465.1 Oncorhynchus keta | reverse complement strand
AACTACAGGACAAAGGAATGAAGGAACAACTGGATAAAGGAATGAAGGAACTACTGGATAAAGGAATGAAGGAACTACTGGATAAAGGAATGAAGGAACTACTGGATAAAGGAATGAAGGAACTACTGGATAAAGGAATGAAGGAACTACTGGATGAAGGAATGAAGGAATGACTGGATAAAGGAATGAAGGAACTACTGGATGAAGGAATGAAGGAACGACTGGATAAAGGAATGAAGAAACAACTGGATAAAGGAATGAAGGAACAACTGGATAAAGGAATGAAGAAACAACTGGATAAAGGAATGAAGAAACTACTGGATAAAGGAATGAAGGAACTACTGGATAAAGCAATGAAGGAACTACTGGATAAAGGAATGAAGGAACTACTGGATAAAGCAATGAAGGAACTACTGGATAAAGGAATGAAGGAACTACTGGATAAAGGAATGAAGAAACGACTGGAAAAGGAATGAAGAAACAACTGGATAAAGGAATGAAGGAACTACTGGATAAAGGAATGAAGGAACTACTGGATAAAGCAATGAAGGAACTACTGGATGAAGGAATGACGGAACTACTGGATAAAGGAATGAAGGAACTACTGGATGAAGGAATGAAGGAACTACTGGATAAAGGAATGAAGAAACATCTGGATCAAGGAATGAAGGAACTACTGGATAAAGGAATGAAGGAACAACTGGATAAAGGAATGAAGGAACTACTGGATAAAGGAATGAAGGAACTACTGGATAAAGGAATGAAGAAACAACTGGATAAAGGAATGAAGAAACTACTGGATAAAGGAATGAAGGAACAACTCGATAAAGGAATGAAGAAACTACTGGATAAAGGAATGAATGAACTACAGGACAAAGGAATGAAGGAACAACTGGATAAAGGAATGAAGGAACTACTGGATAAAGGAATGAAGGAACTACTGGATAAAGGAATGAAGGAACTACTGGATAAAGGAATGAAGAAACTACTGGATAAAGGAATGAATGAACTACAGGACAAAGGAATGAAGGAACAACTGGATAAAGGAATGAAGGAAATACTGGATAAAGCAATGAAGGAACTACTGGATAAAGCAATGAAGGAACAACTGGATAAAGGAATGAAGGAACTACTGGATAAAGGAATGAAGGAACTACTGGATGAAGGAATGAAGGAACTACTGGATAAAGGAATGAAGAAACATCTGGATCAAGGAATGAAGGAACTACTGGATAAAGGAATGAATGAACTACAGGACAAAGGAATGACGGAACAACTGGATAAAGGAATGAAGGAACTACTGGATAAAGGAATGAAGAAACTACTGGAAAAAGGAATGAAGGAACTACTGGATAAAGCAATGAAGGAACTACTGGATAAAGGAATGAAGAAACTACTGGATAAAGGAATGAAGGAACAACTCGATAAAGGAATGAAGAAACTACTGGATAAAGGAATGAATGAACTACAGGACAAAGGAATGAAGGAACAACTGGATAAAGGAATGAAGGAACTACTGGATAAAGGAATGAAGGAACTACTGGATAAAGGAATGAAGGAACTACTGGATAAAGGAATGAAGAAACTACTGGATAAAGGAATGAATGAACTACAGGACAAAGGAATGAAGGAACAACTGGATAAAGGAATGAAGAAACAACTGGATAAAGGAATGAAGGAACTACTGGATAAAGGAATGAAGGAATAACTGGATAAAGGAATGAAGGAACTACTGGATAAAGGAAAGAAGGAACTACTGGATAAAGGAATGAAGGAACTACTGGATAAGGGAATGAAGGAACAACTGGATAAAGGAATGAAGAAACAACTGGATAAAGGAATGAAGCTACTACAGGACAAAGGAATGAAGGAACAACTGGATAAGGGAATGAAGAAACAACTGGATAAAGGAATGAAGGAACTCCTGGATAAAGGAATGAATGAACTACAGGACAAAGGAATGAAGGAACAACTGGATAAATGAATGAAGAAACAACTGGATAAAGGAATGAAGGAACGACTGGATAAAGGAATGAAGAAACAACTGGATAAAGGAATGAAGGAACTACTGGATAAAGGAATGAAGGAACTACTGGATAAAGGAATGAAGGAACTACTGGATAAAGGAATGAAGGAACTACTGGATAAAGGAATGAAGGAACAACTGGATAAAGTAATGAAGGAACTACTGGATAAAGGAATGAAGGAACTACAGGACAAAGGAATGAAGGAACATCTGGATAAAGGAATGAAGAAACAACTGGATAAAGGAATGAAGGAACTACTGGATAAAGGAATGAAGGAACTACTGGATAAAGGAATGAAGGAACTACTGGATAAAGGAATGAAGAAACAACTGGATAAAGGAATGAAGGAACAACTGGATGTAGTAATGAAGAAACAACTGGATAAAGGAATGAAGGAACTACAGTACAAAGGAATGAAGGAACAACTGGATAAAGGAATTAAGGAACTTTAGGACAAAGGAATGACGGAAAAACTGGATAAAGGAATGAAGAAACAACTGGATAAAGGAATGAAGGAACTACTGGATGAAGGAATGAAGGAACTACTGGATAAAGGAATGAAGAAACAACTGGATAAAGGAATGAAGGAACAACTGGATAAAGGAATGAAGGAACTACAGGACAAAGGAATGATGGAACAACTGGATAAAGGAATGAAGAAACAACTGGATAAAGGAATGAAGGAACAACTGGATAAAGGAATGAAGGAACTACTGGATAAAGGAATGAAGGAACTACTGGATGAAGCAATGAAGGAACAACTGGATAAAGGAATGAAGGAACTACTGGATAAAGGAATGAAGGAACTACTGGATGAAGGAATGAAGGAACTACTGGATAAAGGAATGAAGAAACATCTGGATCAAGGAATGAAGGAACTACTGGATAAAGGAATTAATGAACAACTGGATAAAGGAATGAAGGAACTACTGGATAAAGGAATGAAGAAACTACTGGATAAAGGAATGAATGAACTACAGGACAAAGGAATGAAGGAACAACTGGATAAAGGAATGAAGGAACTACTGGATAAAGGAATGAAGGAACTACTGGATAAAGGAATGAAGGAACTACTGGATAAAGGAATGAAGAAACTACTGGATGAAGGAATGAAGGAACTATTGGATAAAGGAATGAAGGAACTACTGGATGAAGGAATGAAGGAACTACTGGAAAAATGAAGGAAGGAACTATTGGATAAAGGAATGAAGAAACAACTGGATAAAGGAATGAAGGAACTACTGGATAAAGGAATGAAGGAACAACTGGATAAAGGAATGAAGAAACTACTGGATAAAGGAATGAATGAACTACAGGACAAAGGAATGAAGGAACAACTGGATAAAGGAATGAAGGAACTACTGGATAAAGGAATGAAGGAACTATTGGATAAAGGAATGAAGGAACTACTGGATAAAGGAATGAAGGAACTACTGGATAAAGGAATGAAGGAACTACTGGATGAAGGAATGAAGGAACGACTGGATAAAGGAATGAAGGAACTACTGGATGAAGGAATGAAGGAACGACTGGATAAAGGAATGAAGAAACAACTGGATAAAGGAATGAAGGAACAACTGGATAAAGGAATGAAGAAACAACTGGATAAAGGAATGAAGAAACTAATGGATAAAGGAATGAAGGAACTACTGGATAAAGCAATGAAGGAACTACTGGATAAAGGAATGAAGGAACTACTGGATAAAGCAATGAAGGAACTACTGGATAAAGGAATGAAGGAACTACTGGATAAAGGAATGAAGAAACGACTGGAAAAGGAATGAAGAAACAACTGGATAAAGGAATGAAGGAACTACAGGACAAAGGAATGAAGGAACAACTGGATAAAGGAATGAAGGAACTACTGGATAAAGGAATGAAGGAACTACTGGATAAAGGAATGAAGGAACTACTGGATAAAGGAATGAAGAAACTACTGGATGAAGGAATGAAGGAACTATTGGATAAAGGAATGAAGGAACTACTGGATGAAGGAATGAAGGAACTACTGGAAAAATGAAGGAAGGAACTATTGGATAAAGGAATGAAGAAACAACTGGATAAAGGAATGAAGGAACTACTGGATAAAGGAATGAAGGAACAACTGGATAAAGGAATGAAGAAACTACTGGATAAAGGAATGAATGAACTACAGGACAAAGGAATGAAGGAACAACTGGATAAAGGAATGAAGGAACTACTGGATAAAGGAATGAAGGAACTATTGGATAAAGGAATGAAGGAACTACTGGATAAAGGAATGAAGGAACTACTGGATAAAGGAATGAAGGAACTACTGGATGAAGGAATGAAGGAACGACTGGATAAAGGAATGAAGGAACTACTGGATGAAGGAATGAAGGAACGACTGGATAAAGGAATGAAGAAACAACTGGATAAAGGAATGAAGGAACAACTGGATAAAGGAATGAAGAAACAACTGGATAAAGGAATGAAGAAACTAATGGATAAAGGAATGAAGGAACTACTGGATAAAGCAATGAAGGAACTACTGGATAATGGAATGAAGGAACTACTGGATAAAGCAATGAAGGAACTACTGGATAAAGGAATGAAGGAACTACTGGATAAAGGAATGAAGAAACGACTGGAAAAGGAATGAAGAAACAACTGGATAAAGGAATGAAGGAACAACAGGATAAAGGAATGAAGAAACAACTGGATAAAGGAATGAAGAAACTACTGGAAAAAGGAATGAAGGAACTACTGGATAAAGCAATGAAGGAACTACTGGATAAAGCAATGAAGGAACAACTGGATAAAGGAATGAAGGAACTACTGGATAAAGGAATGAAGGAACTACTGGATGAAGGAATGAAGGAACTACTGGATAAAGGAATGAAGAAACATCTGGATCAAGGAATGAAGGAACTACTGGATAAAGGAATGAATGAACAACTGGATAAAGGAATGAAGGAACTACTGGATAAAGGAATGAAGAAACTACAGGACAAAGGAATGACGGAACAACTGGATAAAGGAATGAAGGAACTACTGGATAAAGGAATGAAGAAACTACTGGAAAAAGGAATGAAGGAACTACTGGATAAAGCAATGAAGGAACTACTGGATAAAGGAATGAAGAAACTACTGGATAAAGGAATGAAGGAACAACTCGATAAAGGAATGAAGAAACTACTGGATAAAGGAATGAATGAACTACAGGACAAAGGAATGAAGGAACAACTGGATAAAGGAATGAAGGAACTACTGGATAAAGGAATGAAGGAACTACTGGATAAAGGAATGAAGGAACTACTGGATAAAGGAATGAAGAAACTACTGGATAAAGGAATGAATGAACTACAGGACAAAGGAATGAAGGAACAACTGGATAAAGGAATGAAGAAACAACTGGATACAGGAATGAAGGAACTACTGGATAAAGGAATGAAGAAATAACTGGATAAAGGAATGAAGGAACTACTGGATAAAGGAAAGAAGGAACTACTGGATAAAGGAATGAAGGAACTACTGGATAAGGGAATGAAGGAACAACTGGATAAAGGAATGAAGAAACAACTGGATAAAGGAATGAAGCTACTACAGGACAAAGGAATGAAGGAACAACTGGATAAGGGAATGAAGAAACAACTGGATAAAGGAATGAAGGAACTCCTGGATAAAGGAATGAATGAACTACAGGACAAAGGAATGAAGGAACAACTGGATAAATGAATGAAGAAACAACTGGATAAAGGAATGAAGGAACGACTGGATAAAGGAATGAAGAAACAACTGGATAAAGGAATGAAGGAACTACTGGATAAAGGAATGAAGGAACTACTGGATAAAGGAATGAAGGAACTACTGGATAAAGGAATGAAGGAACTACTGGATAAAGGAATGAAGGAACAACTGGATAAAGTAATGAAGGAACTACTGGATAAAGGAATGAAGGAACTACAGGACAAAGGAATGAAGGAACATCTGGATAAAGGAATGAAGAAACAACTGGATAAAGGAATGAAGGAACTACTGGATAAAGGAATGAAGGAACTACTGGATAAAGGAATGAAGGAACTACTGGATAAAGGAATGAAGAAACAACTGGATAAAGGAATGAAGGAACAACTGGATGTAGTAATGAAGAAACAACTGGATAAAGGAATGAAGGAACTACAGTACAAAGGAATGAAGGAACAACTGGATAAAGGAATTAAGGAACTTTAGGACAAAGGAATGACGGAAAAACTGGATAAAGGAATGAAGAAACAACTGGATAAAGGAATGAAGGAACTACTGGATGAAGGAATGAAGGAACTACTGGATAAAGGAATGAAGAAACAACTGGATAAAGGAATGAAGGAACAACTGGATAAAGGAATGAAGGAACTACAGGACAAAGGAATGATGGAACAACTGGATAAAGGAATGAAGAAACAACTGGATAAAGGAATGAAGGAACTACTGGATAAAGGAATGAAGGAACTACTGGATAAAGGAATGAAGAAACTACTGGATGAAGGAATGAAGGAACTATTGGATAAAGGAATGAAGGAACTACTGGATGAAGGAATGAAGGAACTACTGGAAAAATGAAGGAAGGAACTATTGGATAAAGGAATGAAGAAACAACTGGATAAAGGAATGAAGGAACTACTGGATAAAGGAATGAAGGAACAACTGGATAAAGGAATGAAGAAACTACTGGATAAAGGAATGAATGAACTACAGGACAAAGGAATGAAGGAACAACTGGATAAAGGAATGAAGGAACTACTGGATAAAGGAATGAAGGAACTATTGGATAAAGGAATGAAGGAACTACTGGATAAAGGAATGAAGGAACTACTGGATAAAGGAATGAAGGAACTACTGGATGAAGGAATGAAGGAACGACTGGATAAAGGAATGAAGGAACTACTGGATGAAGGAATGAAGGAACGACTGGATAAAGGAATGAAGAAACAACTGGATAAAGGAATGAAGGAACAACTGGATAAAGGAATGAAGAAACAACTGGATAAAGGAATGAAGAAACTACTGGATAAAGGAATGAAGGAACTACTGGATAAAGGAATGAAGGAACTACTGGATAAAGGAATGAAGGAACTACTGGATAAAGGAATGAAGGAACTACTGGATAAAGGAATGAAGGAACTACTGGATAAAGGAATGAAGGAACAACTGGATAAAGTAATGAAGGAACTACTGGATAAAGGAATGAAGGAACTACAGGACAAAGGAATGAAGGAACATCTGGATAAAGGAATGAAGAAACAACTGGATAAAGGAATGAAGGAACTACTGGATAAAGGAATGAAGGAACTACTGGATAAAGGAATGAAGAAACTACTGGATAAAGGAATGAAGAAACAACTGGATAAAGGAATGAAGGAACAACTGGATGTAGTAATGAAGAAACAACTGGATAAAGGAATGAAGGAACTACAGTACAAAGGAATGAAGGAACTACTGGATAAAGCAATGAAGGAACTACTGGATAAAGGAATGAAGGAACTACTGGATAAAGCAATGAAGGAACTACTGGATAAAGGAATGAAGGAACTACTGGATAAAGGAATGAAGAAACGACTGGAAAAGGAATGAAGAAACTACTGGATAAAGGAATGAAGGAACTACAGGACAAAGGAATGAAGGAACAACTGGATAAAGGAATGAAGGAACTACTGGATAAAGGAATGAAGGAACTACTGGATAAAGGAATGAAGGAACTACTGGATAAAGGAATGAAGGAACTACTGGATAAAGGAATGAAGAAACTACTGGATGAAGGAATGAAGGAACTATTGGATAAAGGAATGAAGGAACTACTGGAAAAGGAATGAAGAAACAACTGGATAAAGGAAGGAAGGAACTATTGGATAAAGGAATGAAGAAACAACTGGATAAAGGAATGAAGAAACTACTGGAAAAAGGAATGAAGGAACTACTGGATAAAGCAATGAAGGAACTACTGGATAAAGCAATGAATGAACTACAGGACAAAGGAATGAAGGAACAACTGGATAAAGGAATGAAGGAACTACTGGATAAAGGAATGAAGGAACTACTGGATAAAGGAATGAAGAAACATCTGGATCAAGGAATGAAGGAACTACTGGATAAAGGAATGAATGAACTACAGGACAAAGGAATGACGGAACAACTGGATAAAGGAATGAAGGAACTACTGGATAAAGGAATGAAGGAACTACAGTACAAAGGAATGAAGGAACAACTGGATAAAGGAATTAAGGAACTACAGGACAAAGGAATGACGGAAAAACTGGATAAAGGAATGAAGAAACAACTGGATAAAGGAATGAAGGAACTACTGGATGAAGGAATGAAGGAACGACTGGATAAAGGAATGAAGAAACAACTGGATAAAGGAATGAAGGAACAACTGGATAAAGGAATGAAGAAACAACTGGATAAAGGAATGAAGAAACTACTGGATAAAGGAATGAAGGAACTACTGGATAAAGCAATGAAGGAACTACTGGATAAAGGAATGAAGGAACTACTGGATAAAGCAATGAAGGAACTACTGGATAAAGGAATGAAGGAACTACTGGATAAAGGAATGAAGAAACGACTGGAAAAGGATTGAAGAAACAACTGGATAAAGGAATGAAGGAACAACAGGATAAAGGAATGAAGAAACAACTGGATAAAGGAATGAAGAAACTACTGGAAAAAGGAATGAAGGAACTACTGGATAAAGCAATGAAGGAACTACTGGATAAAGCAATGAAGGAACAACTGGATAAAGGAATGAAGGAACTACTGGATAAAGGAATGAAGGAACTACTGGATGAAGGAATGAAGGAACTACTGGATAAAGGAATGAAGAAACATCTGGATCAAGGAATGAAGGAACTACTGGATAAAGGAATTAATGAACAACTGGATAAAGGAATGAAGGAACTACTGGATAAAGGAATGAAGAAACTACTGGATAAAGGAATGAATGAACTACAGGACAAAGGAATGAAGGAACAACTGGATAAAGGAATGAAGGAACTACTGGATAAAGGAATGAAGGAACTACTGGATAAAGGAATGAAGGAACTACTGGATAAAGGAATGAAGAAACTACTGGATGAAGGAATGAAGGAACTATTGGATAAAGGAATGAAGGAACTACTGGATGAAGGAATGAAGGAACTACTGGAAAAATGAAGGAAGGAACTATTGGATAAAGGAATGAAGAAACAACTGGATAAAGGAATGAAGGAACTACTGGATAAAGGAATGAAGGAACAACTGGATAAAGGAATGAAGAAACTACTGGATAAAGGAATGAATGAACAACTGGATAAAGGAATGAAGAAACAACTGGATAAAGGAATGAAGAAACTAATGGATAAAGGAATGAAGGAACTACTGGATAAAGCAATGAAGGAACTACTGGATAAAGGAATGAAGGAACTACTGGATAAAGCAATGAAGGAACTACTGGATAAAGGAATGAAGGAACTACTGGATAAAGGAATGAAGAAACGACTGGAAAAGGAATGAAGAAACAACTGGATAAAGGAATGAAGGAACTACAGGACAAAGGAATGAAGGAACAACTGGATAAAGGAATGAAGGAACTACTGGATAAAGGAATGAAGGAACTACTGGATAAAGGAATGAAGGAACTACTGGATAAAGGAATGAAGAAACTACTGGATGAAGGAATGAAGGAACTATTGGATAAAGGAATGAAGGAACTACTGAATGAAGGAATGACGGAACTACTGGAAAAATGAAGGAAGGAACTATTGGATAAAGGAATGAAGAAACAACTGGATAAAGGAATGAAGGAACTACTGGATAAAGGAATGAAGGAACAACTGGATAAAGGAATGAAGAAACTACTGGATAAAGGAATGAATGAACTACAGGACAAAGGAATGAAGGAACAACTGGATAAAGGAATGAAGGAACTACTGGATAAAGGAATGAAGGAACTATTGGATAAAGGAATGAAGGAACTACTGGATAAAGGAATGAAGGAACTACTGGATAAAGGAATGAAGGAACTACTGGATGAAGGAATGAAGGAACGACTGGATAAAGGAATGAAGGAACTACTGGATGAAGGAATGAAGGAACGACTGGATAAAGGAATGAAGAAACAACTGGATAAAGGAATGAAGGAACAACTGGATAAAGGAATGAAGAAACAACTGGATAAAGGAATGAAGAAACTAATGGATAAAGGAATGAAGGAACTACTGGATAAAGCAATGAAGGAACTACTGGATAATGGAATGAAGGAACTACTGGATAAAGCAATGAAGGAACTACTGGATAAAGGAATGAAGGAACTACTGGATAAAGGAATGAAGAAACGACTGGAAAAGGAATGAAGAAACAACTGGATAAAGGAATGAAGGAACAACAGGATAAAGGAATGAAGAAACAACTGGATAAAGGAATGAAGAAACTACTGGAAAAAGGAATGAAGGAACTACTGGATAAAGCAATGAAGGAACTACTGGATAAAGCAATGAAGGAACAACTGGATAAAGGAATGAAGGAACTACTGGATAAAGGAATGAAGGAACTACTGGATGAAGGAATGAAGGAACTACTGGATAAAGGAATGAAGAAACATCTGGATCAAGGAATGAAGGAACTACTGGATAAAGGAATGAATGAACTACAGGACAAAGGAATGACGGAACAACTGGATAAAGGAATGAAGGAACTACTGGATAAAGGAATGAAGAAACTACTGGAAAAAGGAATGAAGGAACTACTGGATAAAGCAATGAAGGAACTACTGGATAAAGGAATGAAGAAACTACTGGATAAAGGAATGAAGGAACAACTGGATAAAGGAATGAAGAAACTACTGGATAAAGGAATGAATGAACTACAGGACAAAGGAATGAAGGAACAACTGGATAAAGGAATGAAGGAACTACTGGATAAAGGAATGAAGGAACTACTGGATAAAGGAATGAAGGAACTACTGGATAAAGGAATGAAGAAACTACTGGATAAAGGAATGAATGAACTACAGGACAAAGGAATGAAGGAACAACTGGATAAAGGAATGAAGAAACAACTGGATAAAGGAATGAAGGAACTACTGGATAAAGGAATGAAGAAATAACTGGATAAAGGAATGAAGGAACTACTGGATAAAGGAAAGAAGGAACTACTGGATAAAGGAATGAAGGAACTACTGGATAAGGGAATGAAGGAACAACTGGATAAAGGAATGAAGAAACAACTGGATAAAGGAATGAAGCTACTACAGGACAAAGGAATGAAGGAACAACTGGATAAGGGAATGAAGAAACAACTGGATAAAGGAATGAAGGAACTCCTGGATAAAGGAATGAATGAACTACAGGACAAAGGAATGAAGGAACAACTGGATAAATGAATGAAGAAACAACTGGATAAAGGAATGAAGGAACGACTGGATAAAGGAATGAAGAAACAACTGGATAAAGGAATGAAGGAACTACTGGATAAAGGAATGAAGGAACTACTGGATAAAGGAATGAAGGAACTACTGGATAAAGGAATGAAGGAACTACTGGATAAAGGAATGAAGGAACAACTGGATAAAGTAATGAAGGAACTACTGGATAAAGGAATGAAGGAACTACAGGACAAAGGAATGAAGGAACATCTGGATAAAGGAATGAAGAAACAACTGGATAAAGGAATGAAGGAACTACTGGATAAAGGAATGAAGGAACTACTGGATAAAGGAATGAAGGAACTACTGGATAAAGGAATGAAGAAACAACTGGATAAAGGAATGAAGGAACAACTGGATGTAGTAATGAAGAAACAACTGGATAAAGGAATGAAGGAACTACAGTACAAAGGAATGAAGGAACAACTGGATAAAGGAATTAAGGAACTTTAGGACAAAGGAATGACGGAAAAACTGGATAAAGGAATGAAGAAACAACTGGATAAAGGAATGAAGGAACTACTGGATGAAGGAATGAAGGAACTACTGGATAAAGGAATGAAGAAACAACTGGATAAAGGAATGAAGGAACAACTGGATAAAGGAATGAAGGAACTACAGGACAAAGGAATGATGGAACAACTGGATAAAGGAATGAAGAAACAACTGGATAAAGGAATGAAGGAACAACTGGATAAAGGAATGAAGGAACTACTGGATAAAGGAATGAAGGAACTACTGGATGAAGCAATGAAGGAACAACTGGATAAAGGAATGAAGGAACTACTGGATAAAGGAATGAAGGAACTACTGGATGAAGGAATGAAGGAACTACTGGATAAAGGAATGAAGAAACATCTGGATCAAGGAATGAAGGAACTACTGGATAAAGGAATTAATGAACAACTGGATAAAGGAATGAAGGAACTACTGGATAAAGGAATGAAGAAACTACTGGATAAAGGAATGAATGAACTACAGGACAAAGGAATGAAGGAACAACTGGATAAAGGAATGAAGGAACTACTGGATAAAGGAATGAAGGAACTACTGGATAAAGGAATGAAGGAACTACTGGATAAAGGAATGAAGAAACTACTGGATGAAGGAATGAAGGAACTATTGGATAAAGGAATGAAGGAACTACTGGATGAAGGAATGAAGGAACTACTGGAAAAATGAAGGAAGGAACTATTGGATAAAGGAATGAAGAAACAACTGGATAAAGGAATGAAGGAACTACTGGATAAAGGAATGAAGGAACAACTGGATAAAGGAATGAAGAAACTACTGGATAAAGGAATGAATGAACTACAGGACAAAGGAATGAAGGAACAACTGGATAAAGGAATGAAGGAACTACTGGATAAAGGAATGAAGGAACTATTGGATAAAGGAATGAAGGAACTACTGGATAAAGGAATGAAGGAACTACTGGATAAAGGAATGAAGGAACTACTGGATGAAGGAATGAAGGAACGACTGGATAAAGGAATGAAGGAACTACTGGATGAAGGAATGAAGGAACGACTGGATAAAGGAATGAAGAAACAACTGGATAAAGGAATGAAGGAACAACTGGATAAAGGAATGAAGAAACAACTGGATAAAGGAATGAAGAAACTAATGGATAAAGGAATGAAGGAACTACTGGATAAAGCAATGAAGGAACTACTGGATAAAGGAATGAAGGAACTACTGGATAAAGCAATGAAGGAACTACTGGATAAAGGAATGAAGGAACTACTGGATAAAGGAATGAAGAAACGACTGGAAAAGGAATGAAGAAACAACTGGATAAAGGAATGAAGGAACTACAGGACAAAGGAATGAAGGAACAACTGGATAAAGGAATGAAGGAACTACTGGATAAAGGAATGAAGGAACTACTGGATAAAGGAATGAAGGAACTACGGATAAAGGAATGAAGAAACTACTGGATGAAGGAATGAAGGAACTATTGGATAAAGGAATGAAGGAACTACTGGATGAAGGAATGAAGGAACTACTGGAAAAATGAAGGAAGGAACTATTGAAAAGGAATGAAGAAACAACTGGATAAAGGAATGAAGGAACTACTGGATAAAGGAATGAAGGAACAACTGGATAAAGGAATGAAGAAACTACTGGATAAAGGAATGAATGAACTACAGGACAAAGGAATGAAGGAACAACTGGATAAAG
Organism: Oncorhynchus keta; assembly: GCF_023373465.1. Taxonomy (NCBI): domain Eukaryota; kingdom Metazoa; phylum Chordata; class Actinopteri; order Salmoniformes; family Salmonidae; genus Oncorhynchus; species Oncorhynchus keta. The sequence goes on along the minus strand of NC_068451.1, from coordinate 25,133,951 downwards.
GAATGAAGGAACTACTGGATAAAGGAATGAAGGAACTATTGGATAAAGGAATGAAGGAACTACTGGATAAAGGAATGAAGGAACTACTGGATAAAGGAATGAAGGAACTACTGGATGAAGGAATGAAGGAACTGGATAAAGGAATGAAGGAACTACTGGATAAAGGAATGAAGGAACTACTGGATAAAGGAATGAAGAAACAACTGGATAAAGGAATGAAGGAACAACTGGATAAAGGAATGAAGAAACAACTGGATAAAGGAATGAAGAAACTACTGGAAAAAGGAATGAAGGAACTACTGGATAAAGCAATGAAGGAACTACTGGATAAAGCAATGAAGGAACAACTGGATAAAGGAATGAAGGAACTACTGGATAAAGGAATGAAGGAACTACTGGATGAAGGAATGAAGGAACTACTGGATAAAGGAATGAAGAAACATCTGGATCAAGGAATGAAGGAACTACTGGATAAAGGAATGAATGAACTACAGGACAAAGGAATGACGGAACAACTGGATAAAGGAATGAAGGAACTACTGGATAAAGGAATGAAGAAACTACTGGAAAAAGGAATGAAGGAACTACTGGATAAAGCAATGAAGGAACTACTGGATAAAGGAATGAAGAAACTACTGGATAAAGGAATGAAGGAACAACTCGATAAAGGAATGAAGAAACTACTGGATAAAGGAATGAATGAACTACAGGACAAAGGAATGAAGGAACAACTGGATAAAGGAATGAAGGAACTACTGGATAAAGGAATGAAGGAACTACTGGATAAAGGAATGAAGGAACTACTGGATAAAGGAATGAAGAAACTACTGGATAAAGGAATGAATGAACTACAGGACAAAGGAATGAAGGAACAACTGGATAAAGGAATGAAGAAACAACTGGATAAAGGAATGAAGGAACTACTGGATAAAGGAATGAAGAAATAACTGGATAAAGGAATGAAGGAACTACTGGATAAAGGAAAGAAGGAACTACTGGATAAAGGAATGAAGGAACTACTGGATAAGGGAATGAAGGAACAACTGGATAAAGGAATGAAGAAACAACTGGATAAAGGAATGAAGCTACTACAGGACAAAGGAATGAAGGAACAACTGGATAAGGGAATGAAGAAACAACTGGATAAAGGAATGAAGGAACTCCTGGATAAAGGAATGAATGAACTACAGGACAAAGGAATGAAGGAACAACTGGATAAATGAATGAAGAAACAACTGGATAAAGGAATGAAGGAACGACTGGATAAAGGAATGAAGAAACAACTGGATAAAGGAATGAAGGAACTACTGGATAAAGGAATGAAGGAACTACTGGATAAAGGAATGAAGGAACTACTGGATAAAGGAATGAAGGAACTACTGGATAAAGGAATGAAGGAACAACTGGATAAAGTAATGAAGGAACTACTGGATAAAGGAATGAAGGAACTACAGGACAAAGGAATGAAGGAACATCTGGATAAAGGAATGAAGAAACAACTGGATAAAGGAATGAAGGAACTACTGGATAAAGGAATGAAGGAACTACTGGATAAAGGAATGAAGGAACTACTGGATAAAGGAATGAAGAAACAACTGGATAAAGGAATGAAGGAACAACTGGATGTAGTAATGAAGAAACAACTGGATAAAGGAATGAAGGAACTACAGTACAAAGGAATGAAGGAACAACTGGATAAAGGAATTAAGGAACTTTAGGACAAAGGAATGACGGAAAAACTGGATAAAGGAATGAAGAAACAACTGGATAAAGGAATGAAGGAACTACTGGATGAAGGAATGAAGGAACTACTGGATAAAGGAATGAAGAAACAACTGGATAAAGGAATGAAGGAACAACTGGATAAAGGAATGAAGGAACTACAGGACAAAGGAATGATGGAACAACTGGATAAAGGAATGAAGAAACAACTGGATAAAGGAATGAAGGAACAACTGGATAAAGGAATGAAGGAACTACTGGATAAAGGAATGAAGGAACTACTGGATGAAGCAATGAAGGAACAACTGGATAAAGGAATGAAGGAACTACTGGATAAAGGAATGAAGGAACTACTGGATGAAGGAATGAAGGAACTACTGGATAAAGGAATGAAGAAACATCTGGATCAAGGAATGAAGGAACTACTGGATAAAGGAATTAATGAACAACTGGATAAAGGAATGAAGGAACTACTGGATAAAGGAATGAAGAAACTACTGGATAAAGGAATGAATGAACTACAGGACAAAGGAATGAAGGAACAACTGGATAAAGGAATGAAGGAACTACTGGATAAAGGAATGAAGGAACTACTGGATAAAGGAATGAAGGAACTACTGGATAAAGGAATGAAGAAACTACTGGATGAAGGAATGAAGGAACTATTGGATAAAGGAATGAAGGAACTACTGGATGAAGGAATGAAGGAACTACTGGAAAAATGAAGGAAGGAACTATTGGATAAAGGAATGAAGAAACAACTGGATAAAGGAATGAAGGAACTACTGGATAAAGGAATGAAGGAACAACTGGATAAAGGAATGAAGAAACTACTGGATAAAGGAATGAATGAACTACAGGACAAAGGAATGAAGGAACAACTGGATAAAGGAATGAAGGAACTACTGGATAAAGGAATGAAGGAACTATTGGATAAAGGAATGAAGGAACTACTGGATAAAGGAATGAAGGAACTACTGGATAAAGGAATGAAGGAACTACTGGATGAAGGAATGAAGGAACGACTGGATAAAGGAATGAAGGAACTACTGGATGAAGGAATGAAGGAACGACTGGATAAAGGAATGAAGAAACAACTGGATAAAGGAATGAAGGAACAACTGGATAAAGGAATGAAGAAACAACTGGATAAAGGAATGAAGAAACTAATGGATAAAGGAATGAAGGAACTACTGGATAAAGCAATGAAGGAACTACTGGATAAAGGAATGAAGGAACTACTGGATAAAGCAATGAAGGAACTACTGGATAAAGGAATGAAGGAACTACTGGATAAAGGAATGAAGAAACGACTGGAAAAGGAATGAAGAAACAACTGGATAAAGGAATGAAGGAACTACAGGACAAAGGAATGAAGGAACAACTGGATAAAGGAATGAAGGAACTACTGGATAAAGGAATGAAGGAACTACTGGATAAAGGAATGAAGGAACTACTGGATAAAGGAATGAAGAAACTACTGGATGAAGGAATGAAGGAACTATTGGATAAAGGAATGAAGGAACTACTGGATGAAGGAATGAAGGAACTACTGGAAAAATGAAGGAAGGAACTATTGGATAAAGGAATGAAGAAACAACTGGATAAAGGAATGAAGGAACTACTGGATAAAGGAATGAAGGAACAACTGGATAAAGGAATGAAGAAACTACTGGATAAAGGAATGAATGAACTACAGGACAAAGGAATGAAGGAACAACTGGATAAAGGAATGAAGGAACTACTGGATAAAGGAATGAAGGAACTATTGGATAAAGGAATGAAGGAACTACTGGATAAAGGAATGAAGGAACTACTGGATAAAGGAATGAAGGAACTACTGGATGAAGGAATGAAGGAACGACTGGATAAAGGAATGAAGGAACTACTGGATGAAGGAATGAAGGAACGACTGGATAAAGGAATGAAGAAACAACTGGATAAAGGAATGAAGGAACAACTGGATAAAGGAATGAAGAAACAACTGGATAAAGGAATGAAGAAACTAATGGATAAAGGAATGAAGGAACTACTGGATAAAGCAATGAAGGAACTACTGGATAATGGAATGAAGGAACTACTGGATAAAGCAATGAAGGAACTACTGGATAAAGGAATGAAGGAACTACTGGATAAAGGAATGAAGAAACGACTGGAAAAGGAATGAAGAAACAACTGGATAAAGGAATGAAGGAACAACAGGATAAAGGAATGAAGAAACAACTGGATAAAGGAATGAAGAAACTACTGGAAAAAGGAATGAAGGAACTACTGGATAAAGCAATGAAGGAACTACTGGATAAAGCAATGAAGGAACAACTGGATAAAGGAATGAAGGAACTACTGGATAAAGGAATGAAGGAACTACTGGATGAAGGAATGAAGGAACTACTGGATAAAGGAATGAAGAAACATCTGGATCAAGGAATGAAGGAACTACTGGATAAAGGAATGAATGAACAACTGGATAAAGGAATGAAGGAACTACTGGATAAAGGAATGAAGAAACTACAGGACAAAGGAATGACGGAACAACTGGATAAAGGAATGAAGGAACTACTGGATAAAGGAATGAAGAAACTACTGGAAAAAGGAATGAAGGAACTACTGGATAAAGCAATGAAGGAACTACTGGATAAAGGAATGAAGAAACTACTGGATAAAGGAATGAAGGAACAACTCGATAAAGGAATGAAGAAACTACTGGATAAAGGAATGAATGAACTACAGGACAAAGGAATGAAGGAACAACTGGATAAAGGAATGAAGGAACTACTGGATAAAGGAATGAAGGAACTACTGGATAAAGGAATGAAGGAACTACTGGATAAAGGAATGAAGAAACTACTGGATAAAGGAATGAATGAACTACAGGACAAAGGAATGAAGGAACAACTGGATAAAGGAATGAAGAAACAACTGGATAAAGGAATGAAGGAACTACTGGATAAAGGAATGAAGAAATAACTGGATAAAGGAATGAAGGAACTACTGGATAAAGGAAAGAAGGAACTACTGGATAAAGGAATGAAGGAACTACTGGATAAGGGAATGAAGGAACAACTGGATAAAGGAATGAAGAAACAACTGGATAAAGGAATGAAGCTACTACAGGACAAAGGAATGAAGGAACAACTGGATAAGGGAATGAAGAAACAACTGGATAAAGGAATGAAGGAACTCCTGGATAAAGGAATGAATGAACTACAGGACAAAGGAATGAAGGAACAACTGGATAAATGAATGAAGAAACAACTGGATAAAGGAATGAAGGAACGACTGGATAAAGGAATGAAGAAACAACTGGATAAAGGAATGAAGGAACTACTGGATAAAGGAATGAAGGAACTACTGGATAAAGGAATGAAGGAACTACTGGATAAAGGAATGAAGGAACTACTGGATAAAGGAATGAAGGAACAACTGGATAAAGTAATGAAGGAACTACTGGATAAAGGAATGAAGGAACTACAGGACAAAGGAATGAAGGAACATCTGGATAAAGGAATGAAGAAACAACTGGATAAAGGAATGAAGGAACTACTGGATAAAGGAATGAAGGAACTACTGGATAAAGGAATGAAGGAACTACTGGATAAAGGAATGAAGAAACAACTGGATAAAGGAATGAAGGAACAACTGGATGTAGTAATGAAGAAACAACTGGATAAAGGAATGAAGGAACTACAGTACAAAGGAATGAAGGAACAACTGGATAAAGGAATTAAGGAACTTTAGGACAAAGGAATGACGGAAAAACTGGATAAAGGAATGAAGAAACAACTGGATAAAGGAATGAAGGAACTACTGGATGAAGGAATGAAGGAACTACTGGATAAAGGAATGAAGAAACAACTGGATAAAGGAATGAAGGAACAACTGGATAAAGGAATGAAGGAACTACAGGACAAAGGAATGATGGAACAACTGGATAAAGGAATGAAGAAACAACTGGATAAAGGAATGAAGGAACTACTGGATAAAGGAATGAAGGAACTACTGGATAAAGGAATGAAGAAACTACTGGATGAAGGAATGAAGGAACTATTGGATAAAGGAATGAAGGAACTACTGGATGAAGGAATGAAGGAACTACTGGAAAAATGAAGGAAGGAACTATTGGATAAAGGAATGAAGAAACAACTGGATAAAGGAATGAAGGAACTACTGGATAAAGGAATGAAGGAACAACTGGATAAAGGAATGAAGAAACTACTGGATAAAGGAATGAATGAACTACAGGACAAAGGAATGAAGGAACAACTGGATAAAGGAATGAAGGAACTACTGGATAAAGGAATGAAGGAACTATTGGATAAAGGAATGAAGGAACTACTGGATAAAGGAATGAAGGAACTACTGGATAAAGGAATGAAGGAACTACTGGATGAAGGAATGAAGGAACGACTGGATAAAGGAATGAAGGAACTACTGGATGAAGGAATGAAGGAACGACTGGATAAAGGAATGAAGAAACAACTGGATAAAGGAATGAAGGAACAACTGGATAAAGGAATGAAGAAACAACTGGATAAAGGAATGAAGAAACTACTGGATAAAGGAATGAAGGAACTACTGGATAAAGGAATGAAGGAACTACTGGATAAAGGAATGAAGGAACTACTGGATAAAGGAATGAAGGAACTACTGGATAAAGGAATGAAGGAACTACTGGATAAAGGAATGAAGGAACAACTGGATAAAGTAATGAAGGAACTACTGGATAAAGGAATGAAGGAACTACAGGACAAAGGAATGAAGGAACATCTGGATAAAGGAATGAAGAAACAACTGGATAAAGGAATGAAGGAACTACTGGATAAAGGAATGAAGGAACTACTGGATAAAGGAATGAAGGAACTACTGGATAAAGGAATGAAGAAACAACTGGATAAAGGAATGAAGGAACAACTGGATGTAGTAATGAAGAAACAACTGGATAAAGGAATGAAGGAACTACAGTACAAAGGAATGAAGGAACAACTGGATAAAGGAATTAAGGAACTTTAGGACAAAGGAATGACGGAAAAACTGGATAAAGGAATGAAGAAACAACTGGATAAAGGAATGAAGGAACTACTGGATGAAGGAATGAAGGAACTACTGGATAAAGGAATGAAGAAACAACTGGATAAAGGAATGAAGGAACAACTGGATAAAGGAATGAAGGAACTACAGGACAAAGGAATGATGGAACAACTGGATAAAGGAATGAAGAAACAACTGGATAAAGGAATGAAGGAACTACTGGATAAAGGAATGAAGGAACTACTGGATAAAGGAATGAAGAAACTACTGGATGAAGGAATGAAGGAACTATTGGATAAAGGAATGAAGGAACTACTGGATGAAGGAATGAAGGAACTACTGGAAAAATGAAGGAAGGAACTATTGGATAAAGGAATGAAGAAACAACTGGATAAAGGAATGAAGGAACTACTGGATAAAGGAATGAAGGAACAACTGGATAAAGGAATGAAGAAACTACTGGATAAAGGAATGAATGAACTACAGGACAAAGGAATGAAGGAACAACTGGATAAAGGAATGAAGGAACTACTGGATAAAGGAATGAAGGAACTATTGGATAAAGGAATGAAGGAACTACTGGATAAAGGAATGAAGGAACTACTGGATAAAGGAATGAAGGAACTACTGGATGAAGGAATGAAGGAACGACTGGATAAAGGAATGAAGGAACTACTGGATGAAGGAATGAAGGAACGACTGGATAAAGGAATGAAGAAACAACTGGATAAAGGAATGAAGGAACAACTGGATAAAGGAATGAAGAAACAACTGGATAAAGGAATGAAGAAACTACTGGATAAAGGAATGAAGGAACTACTGGATAAAGCAATGAAGGAACTACTGGATAAAGGAATGAAGGAACTACTGGATAAAGCAATGAAGGAACTACTGGATAAAGGAATGAAGGAACTACTGGATAAAGGAATGAAGAAACGACTGGAAAAGGAATGAAGAAACAACTGGATAAAGGAATGAAGGAACAACAGGATAAAGGAATGAAGAAACAACTGGATAAAGGAATGAAGAAACTACTGGAAAAAGGAATGAAGGAACTACTGGATAAAGCAATGAAGGAACTACTGGATAAAGCAATGAAGGAACAACTGGATAAAGGAATGAAGGAACTACTGGATAAAGGAATGAAGGAACTACTGGATAAAGCAATGAAGGAACTACTGGATAAAGGAATGAAGAAACTACTGGAAAAGGGAATGAAGAAACAACTGGATAAAGGAATGAAGGAACTACTGGATAAAGGAATGAAGGAACTACTGGATAAAGGAATGAAGAAACTACTGGAAAAAGGAATGAAGAAACAACTGGATAAAGGAATGAAGGAACTACTGGATAAAGGAATGAAGAAACTACTGGAAAAAGGAATGAAGGAACTACTGGATAAAGCAATGAAGGAACTACTGGATAAAGCAATGAAGGAACAACTGGATAAAGGAATGAAGGAAATACTGGATAAAGGAATGAAGGAACTACTGGATAAAGCAATGAAGGAACTACTGGATGAAGGAATGAAGGAACTACTGGATAAAGGAATGAAGGAACTACTGGATGAAGGAATGAAGGAACAACTGGATAAAGGAATGAAGAAACAACTGGATGAAGGAATGAAGGAACTACTGGATAAAGGAATGAAGGAACAACTGGATAAAGGAATGAAGAAACAACTGGATAAAGGAATGAAGGAACTACAGGACAAAGGAATGACGGAACAACTGGATAAAGGAATGAAGAAACAACTGGATAAAGGAATGAAGGAACTACTGGATAAAGGAATGAAGGAACTACTGGATAAAGGAATGAAGAAACTACTGGATAAAGGAATGAAGGAACTACAGGACAAAGGAATGAAGGAACAACTGGATAAAGGAATGAAGAAACAACTGGATAAAGGAATGAAGGAACTACTGGATAAAGGAATGAAGGAACTACTGGATAAAGGAATGAAGGAACTACTCGAAAAGGAATGAAGACACAACTGGTTAAAGGAATGAAGGAACTACTGGATAAAGGAATGAAGAAACTACTGGAAAAAGGAATGAAGGAACTACTGGATAAAGCAATGAAGGAACTACTGGATAAAGCAATGAAGGAACTACTGGATAAAGGAATGAAGGAACTACTGGATAAAGCAATGAAGGAACTACTGGATGAAGGAATGAAGGAACTATTGGATAAAGGAATGAAGGAACTACTGGATGAAGGAATGAAGGAACTATTGGATAAAGGAATGAAGGAACTACAGGACAAAGGAATGAAGGAACAACTGGATAAAGGAATTAAGAAACTACTGGATAAAGGAATGAAGGAACTACTGGATGAAGGAATGAAGGAACTACTGGATAAAGGAATGACGAAACAACTGGATAAAGGAATGAAGGAACAACTGGATAAAGGAATGAAGGAACTACTGGATGAAGGAATGAAGGAACTACTGGATAAAGGAATGAAGAAACAACTGGATAAAGGAATGAAGGAACAACTGGATAAAGGAATGAAGGAACTACAGGACAAAGGAATGAAGGAACAACTGGATAAAGGAATTAAGGAACTTTAGGACAAAGGAATGACGGAAAAACTGGATAAAGGAATGAAGAAACAACTGGATAAAGGAATGAAGGAACTACTGGATGAAGGAATGAAGGAACTACTGGATAAAGGAATGAAGAAACAACTGGATAAAGGAATGAAGGAACAACTGGATAAAGGAATGAAGGAACTACAGGACAAAGGAATGATGGAACAACTGGATAAAGGAATGAAGAAACAACTGGATAAAGGACTGAAGGAACTACTGGATAAAGGAATGAAGGAACTACTGGATAAAGGAATGAAGAAACTACTGGATGAAGGAATGAAGGAACTATTGGATAAAGGAATGAAGGAACTACTGGATGAAGGAATGAAGGAACTACTGGAAAAATGAAGGAAGGAACTATTGGATAAAGGAATGAAGAAACAACTGGATAAAGGAATGAAGGAACTACTGGATAAAGGAATGAAGGAACAACTGGATAAAGGAATGAAGAAACTACTGGATAAAGGAATGAATGAACTACAGGACAAAGGAATGAAGGAACTACTGGATAAAGGAATGAAGGAACTATTGGATAAAGGAATGAAGGAACTACTGGATAAAGGAATGAAGGAACTACTGGATAAAGGAATGAAGGAACTACTGGATGAAGGAATGAAGGAACGACTGGATAAAGGAATGAAGGAACTACTGGATGAAGGAATGAAGGAACGACTGGATAAAGGAATGAAGAAACAACTGGATAAAGGAATGAAGGAACAACTGGATAAAGGAATGAAGAAACAACTGGATAAAGGAATGAAGAAACTACTGGATAAAGGAATGAAGGAACTACTGGATAAAGCAATGAAGGAACTACTGGATAAAGGAATGAAGGAACTACTGGATAAAGCAATGAAGGAACTACTGGATAAAGGAATGAAGGAACTACTGGATAAAGGAATGAAGAAACGACTGGAAAAGGAATGAAGAAACAACTGGATAAAGGAATGAAGGAACAACAGGATAAAGGAATGAAGAAACAACTGGATAAAGGAATGAAGAAACTACTGGAAAAAGGAATGAAGGAACTACTGGATAAAGCAATGAAGGAACTACTGGATAAAGCAATGAAGGAACAACTGGATAAAGGAATGAAGGAACTACTGGATAAAGGAATGAAGGAACTACTGGATAAAGCAATGAAGGAACTACTGGATAAAGGAATGAAGAAACTACTGGAAAAGGGAATGAAGAAACAACTGGATAAAGGAATGAAGGAACTACTGGATAAAGGAATGAAGGAACTACTGGATAAAGGAATGAAGAAACTACTGGAAAAAGGAATGAAGAAACAACTGGATAAAGGAATGAAGGAACTACTGGATAAAGGAATGAAGAAACTACTGGAAAAAGGAATGAAGGAACTACTGGATAAAGCAATGAAGGAACTACTGGATAAAGCAATGAAGGAACAACTGGATAAAGGAATGAAGGAAATACTGGATAAAGGAATGAAGGAACTACTGGATAAAGCAATGAAGGAACTACTGGATGAAGGAATGAAGGAACTACTGGATAAAGGAATGAAGGAACTACTGGATGAAGGAATGAAGGAACTACTGGATAAAGGAATGAAGAAACAACTGGATGAAGGAATGAAGGAACTACTGGATAAAGGAATGAAGGAACAACTGGATAAAGGAATGAAGAAACAACTGGATAAAGGAATGAAGGAACTACAGGACAAAGGAATGACGGAACAACTGGATAAAGGAATGAAGAAACAACTGGATAAAGGAATGAAGGAACTACTGGATAAAGGAATGAAGGAACTACTGGATAAAGGAATGAAGAAACTACTGGATAAAGGAATGAAGGAACTACAGGACAAAGGAATGAAGGAACAACTGGATAAAGGAATGAAGAAACAACTGGATAAAGGAATGAAGGAACTACTGGATAAAGGAATGAAGGAACTACTGGATAAAGGAATGAAGGAACTACTCGAAAAAGGAATGAAGACACAACTGGTTAAAGGAATGAAGGAACTACTGGATAAAGGAATGAAGAAACTACTGGAAAAAGGAATGAAGGAACTACTGGATAAAGCAATGAAGGAACTACTGGATAAAGCAATGAAGGAACTACTGGATAAAGGAATGAAGGAACTACTGGATAAAGCAATGAAGGAACTACTGGATGAAGGAATGAAGGAACTATTGGATAAAGGAATGAAGGAACTACTGGATGAAGGAATGAAGGAACTATTGGATAAAGGAATGAAGGAACTACAGGACAAAGGAATGAAGGAACAACTGGATAAAGGAATTAAGAAACTACTGGATAAAGGAATGAAGAAACTACTGGAAAAAAGGAATGAAGGAACTACTGGATAAAGCAATGAAGGAACTACTGGATAAAGCAATGAAGGAACTACTGGATAAAGGAATGAAGGAACTACTGGATAAAGCAATGAAGGAACTACTGGATGAAGGAATGAAGGAACTATTGGATAAAGGAATGAAGGAACTACTGGATGAAGGAATGAAGAAACAACTGGATAAAGGAATGAAGGAACTACAGGACAAAGGAATGAAGGAACAACTGGATAAAGGAATTAAGAAACAACTGGATAAAGGAATGAAGGAACTACTGGATAAAGGAATGAAGGAACTACTGGATAAAGGAATGAAGGAACTACTGGATAAAGGAATGAAGAAACAACTGGATAAAGGAATGAAGGAACTACTGGATAAAGGAATGATGGAACTACTGGATAAAGGAATGAAGGAACTACTGGATAAAGGAATGAAGGAACTACTGGATAAAGGAATGAAGGAACTACTGGATAAAGGAATGAAGGAACTACTGGATAAAGGAATGAAGGAACAACTGGATGTAGTAATGAAGAAACAACTAGATAAAGGAATGAAGGAACTACAGGACAAAGGAATGAAGGAACAACTGGATAAAGGAATTAAGGAACTACAGGACAAAGGAATGACGGAAAAACTGGATAAAGGAATGAAGAAACAACTGGATAAAGGAATGAAGGAACTACTGCATGAAGGAATGAAGGAACTACTGGATAAAGGAATGACGAAACAACTGGATAAAGGAATGAAGGAACAACTGGATAAAGGAATGAAGGAACTACAGGACAAAGGAATGACGGAACAACTGGATAAAGGAATTAAGGAACTACTGGATGAAGGCATGAAGGAACAACTGGATAAAGGAATGAAGGAACAACTGGATAAAGGAATGAAGGAACTACTGGATAAAGGAATGACGGAACAACCGGATAAAGGAATGAAGAAACAACTGGATAAAGGAATGAAGGAACTACTGGATAAAGGAATGAAGGAACTACTGGATAAAGGAATGAAGGAACTACTGGATAAAGGAATGAAGAAACAACTGAATAAAGGAACGAAGGAACTACTGGATAAAGGAATGAAGAAACTACTGGAAAAAGGAATGAAGAAACAACTGGAAAAAGGAATGAAGAAACAACTGGATGAAGGAATGAAGGAACTACTGGATAAAGGAATGAAGAAACTACTGGATAAAGGAATGAAGGAACTACTGGATAAAGGAATGAAGGAACAACTGGATAAAGGAATGAAGAAACAACTGGATAAAGGAATGAAGGAACTACAGGACAAAGGAATGATGGAACAACTGGATAAAGGAATGAAGAAACAACTGGATAAAGGAATGAAGGAACTACTGGATAAAGGAATGAAGGAACTACTGGATAAAGGAATGAAGAATCTACTGGATAAAGGAATGAAGGAACTACAGGACAAAGGAATGAAGGAACAACTGGATAAAGGAATGAAGAAACAACTGGATAAAGGAATGAAGGAACTACTGGATAAAGGAATGAAGGAACTACTGGATAAAGGAATGAAGGAACTACTGGATAAAGGAATGAAGAAACTACTGGATGAAGGAATGAAGGAACTATTGGATAAAGGAATGAAGGAACTACTGGATGAAGGAATGAAGGAACTACTGGAAAAATGAAGGAAGGAACTATTGGATAAAGGAATGAAGAAACAACTGGATAAAGGAATGAAGGAACTACTGGATAAAGGAATGAAGGAACAACTGGATAAAGGAATGAAGAAACTACTGGATAAAGGAATGAATGAACTACAGGACAAAGGAATGAAGGAACAACTGGATAAAGGAATGAAGGAACTACTGGATAAAGGAATGAAGGAACTATTGGATAAAGGAATGAAGGAACTACTGGATAAAGGAATGAAGGAACTACTGGATAAAGGAATGAAGGAACTACTGGATGAAGGAATGAAGGAACGACTGGATAAAGGAATGAAGGAACTACTGGATGAAGGAATGAAGGAACGACTGGATAAAGGAATGAAGAAACAACTGGATAAAGGAATGAAGGAACAACTGGATAAAGGAATGAAGAAACAACTGGATAAAGGAATGAAGAAACTAATGGATAAAGGAATGAAGGAACTACTGGATAAAGCAATGAAGGAACTACTGGATAAAGGAATGAAGGAACTACTGGATAAAGCAATGAAGGAACTACTGGATAAAGGAATGAAGGAACTACTGGATAAAGGAATGAAGAAACGACTGGAAAAGGAATGAAGAAACAACTGGATAAAGGAATGAAGGAACAACAGGATAAAGGAATGAAGAAACAACTGGATAAAGGAATGAAGAAACTACTGGAAAAAGGAATGAAGGAACTACTGGATAAAGCAATGAAGGAACTACTGGATAAAGCAATGAAGGAACAACTGGATAAAGGAATGAAGGAACTACTGGATAAAGGAATGAAGGAACTACTGGATGAAGGAATGAAGGAACTACTGGATAAAGGAATGAAGAAACATCTGGATCAAGGAATGAAGGAACTACTGGATAAAGGAATGAATGAACAACTGGATAAAGGAATGAAGGAACTACTGGATAAAGGAATGAAGAAACTACAGGACAAAGGAATGACGGAACAACTGGATAAAGGAATGAAGGAACTACTGGATAAAGGAATGAAGAAACTACTGGAAAAAGGAATGAAGGAACTACTGGATAAAGCAATGAAGGAACTACTGGATAAAGGAATGAAGAAACTACTGGATAAAGGAATGAAGGAACAACTCGATAAAGGAATGAAGAAACTACTGGATAAAGGAATGAATGAACTACAGGACAAAGGAATGAAGGAACAACTGGATAAAGGAATGAAGGAACTACTGGATAAAGGAATGAAGGAACTACTGGATAAAGGAATGAAGGAACTACTGGATAAAGGAATGAAGAAACTACTGGATAAAGGAATGAATGAACTACAGGACAAAGGAATGAAGGAACAACTGGATAAAGGAATGAAGAAACAACTGGATAAAGGAATGAAGGAACTACTGGATAAAGGAATGAAGAAATAACTGGATAAAGGAATGAAGGAACTACTGGATAAAGGAAAGAAGGAACTACTGGATAAAGGAATGAAGGAACTACTGGATAAGGGAATGAAGGAACAACTGGATAAAGGAATGAAGAAACAACTGGATAAAGGAATGAAGCTACTACAGGACAAAGGAATGAAGGAACAACTGGATAAGGGAATGAAGAAACAACTGGATAAAGGAATGAAGGAACTCCTGGATAAAGGAATGAATGAACTACAGGACAAAGGAATGAAGGAACAACTGGATAAATGAATGAAGAAACAACTGGATAAAGGAATGAAGGAACGACTGGATAAAGGAATGAAGAAACAACTGGATAAAGGAATGAAGGAACTACTGGATAAAGGAATGAAGGAACTACTGGATAAAGGAATGAAGGAACTACTGGATAAAGGAATGAAGGAACTACTGGATAAAGGAATGAAGGAACAACTGGATAAAGTAATGAAGGAACTACTGGATAAAGGAATGAAGGAACTACAGGACAAAGGAATGAAGGAACATCTGGATAAAGGAATGAAGAAACAACTGGATAAAGGAATGAAGGAACTACTGGATAAAGGAATGAAGGAACTACTGGATAAAGGAATGAAGGAACTACTGGATAAAGGAATGAAGAAACAACTGGATAAAGGAATGAAGGAACAACTGGATGTAGTAATGAAGAAACAACTGGATAAAGGAATGAAGGAACTACAGTACAAAGGAATGAAGGAACAACTGGATAAAGGAATTAAGGAACTACAGGACAAAGGAATGACGGAAAAACTGGATAAAGGAATGAAGAAACAACTGGATAAAGGAATGAAGGAACTACTGGATGAAGGAATGAAGGAACTACTGGATAAAGGAATGAAGAAACAACTGGATAAAGGAATGAAGGAACAACTGGATAAAGGAATGAAGGAACTACAGGACAAAGGAATGATGGAACAACTGGATAAAGGAATGAAGAAACAACTGGATAAAGGAATGAAGGAACTACTGGATAAAGGAATGAAGGAACTACTGGATAAAGGAATGAAGAAACTACTGGATGAAGGAATGAAGGAACTATTGGATAAAGGAATGAAGGAACTACTGGATGAAGGAATGAAGGAACTACTGGAAAAATGAAGGAAGGAACTATTGGATAAAGGAATGAAGAAACAACTGGATAAAGGAATGAAGGAACTACTGGATAAAGGAATGAAGGAACAACTGGATAAAGGAATGAAGAAACTACTGGATAAAGGAATGAATGAACTACAGGACAAAGGAATGAAGGAACAACTGGATAAAGGAATGAAGGAACTACTGGATAAAGGAATGAAGGAACTATTGGATAAAGGAATGAAGGAACTACTGGATAAAGGAATGAAGGAACTACTGGATAAAGGAATGAAGGAACTACTGGATGAAGGAATGAAGGAACGACTGGATAAAGGAATGAAGGAACTACTGGATGAAGGAATGAAGGAACGACTGGATAAAGGAATGAAGGAACAACTGGATAAAGGAATGAAGAAACAACTGGATAAAGGAATGAAGAAACTACTGGATAAAGGAATGAAGGAACTACTGGATAAAGGAATGAAGGAACTACTGGATAAAGCAATGAAGGAACTACTGGATAAAGGAATGAAGGAACTACTGGATAAAGGAATGAAGAAACGACTGGAAAAGGAATGAAGAAACAACTGGATAAAGGAATGAAGGAACAACAGGATAAAGGAATGAAGAAACAACTGGATAAAGGAATGAAGAAACTACTGGAAAAAGGAATGAAGGAACTACTGGATAAAGCAATGAAGGAACTATTGGATAAAGCAATGAAGGAACAACTGGATAAAGGAATGAAGGAACTACTGGATAAAGGAATGAAGGAACTACTGGATAAAGCAATGAAGGAACTACTGGATAAAGGAATGAAGAAACTACTGGAAAAGGGAATGAAGAAACAACTGGATAAAGGAATGAAGGAACTACTGGATAAAGGAATGAAGGAACTACTGGATAAAGGAATGAAGAAACTACTGGAAAAAGGAATGAAGAAACAACTGGATAAAGGAATGAAGGAACTACTGGATAAAGGAATGAAGAAACTACTGGAAAAAGGAATGAAGGAACTACTGGATAAAGCAATGAAGGAACTACTGGATAAAGCAATGAAGGAACAACTGGATAAAGGAATGAAGGAAATACTGGATAAAGGAATGAAGGAACTACTGGATAAAGCAATGAAGGAACTACTGGATGAAGGAATGAAGGAACTACTGGATAAAGGAATGAAGGAACTACTGGATGAAGGAATGAAGGAACTACTGGATAAAGGAATGAAGAAACAACTGGATGAAGGAATGAAGGAACTACTGGATAAAGGAATGAAGGAACAACTGGATAAAGGAATGAAGAAACAACTGGATAAAGGAATGAAGGAACTACAGGACAAAGGAATGACGGAACAACTGGATAAAGGACTGAAGAAACAACTGGATAAAGGAATGAAGGAACTACTGGATAAAGGAATGAAGGAACTACTGGATAAAGGAATGAAGAAACTACTGGATAAAGGAATGAAGGAACTACAGGACAAAGGAATGAAGGAACAACTGGATAAAGGAATGAAGAAACAACTGGATAAAGGAATGAAGGAACTACTGGATAAAGGAATGAAGGAACTACTGGATAAAGGAATGAAGGAACTACTCGAAAAAGGAATGAAGACACAACTGGTTAAAGGAATGAAGGAACTACTGGATAAAGGAATGAAGAAACTACTGGAAAAAGGAATGAAGGAACTACTGGATAAAGCAATGAAGGAACTACTGGATAAAGCAATGAAGGAACTACTGGATAAAGGAATGAAGGAACTACTGGATAAAGCAATGAAGGAACTACTGGATGAAGGAATGAAGGAACTATTGGATAAAGGAATGAAGGAACTACTGGATGAAGGAATGAAGGAACTATTGGATAAAGGAATGAAGGAACTACAGGACAAAGGAATGAAGGAACAACTGGATAAAGGAATTAAGAAACTACTGGATAAAGGAATGAAGAAACTACTGGAAAAAGGAATGAAGGAACTACTGGATAAAGCAATGAAGGAACTACTGGATAAAGCAATGAAGGAACTACTGGATAAAGGAATGAAGGAACTACTGGATAAAGCAATGAAGGAACTACTGGATGAAGGAATGAAGGAACTATTGGATAAAGGAATGAAGGAACTACTGGATGAAGGAATGAAGAAACAACTGGATAAAGGAATGAAGGAACTACAGGACAAAGGAATGAAGGAACAACTGGATAAAGGAATTAAAAAACAACTGGATAAAGGAATGAAGGAACTACTGGATAAAGGAATGAAGGAACTACTGGATAAAGGAATGAAGGAACTACTGGATAAAGGAATGAAGAAACAACTGGATAAAGGAATGAAGGAACTACTGGATAAAGGAATGATGGAACTACTGGATAAAGGAATGAAGGAACTACTGGATAAAGGAATGAAGGAACTACTGGATAAAGGAATGAAGGAACTACTGGATAAAGGAATGAAGGAACTACTGGATAAAGGAATGAAGGAACAACTGGATGTAGTAATGAAGAAACAACTGCATAAAGGAATGAAGGAACTACAGGACAAAGGAATGAAGGAACAACTGGATAAAGGAATTAAGGAACTACAGGACAAAGGAATGACGGAAAAACTGGATAAAGGAATGAAGAAACAACTGGATAAAGGAATGAAGGAACTACTGGATGAAGGAATGAAGGAACTACTGGATAAAGGAATGACGAAACAACTGGATAAAGGAATGAAGGAACAACTGGATAAAGGAATGAAGGAACTACAGGACAAAGGAATGACGGAACAACTGGATAAAGGAATTAAGGAACTACTGGATGAAGGCATGAAGGAACAACTGGATAAAGGAATGAAGGAACAACTGGATAAAGGAATGAAGGAACTACTGGATAAAGGAATGACGGAACAACTGGATAAAGGAATGAAGAAACAACTGGATAAAGGAATGAAGGAACTACTGGATAAAGGAATGAAGGAACTACTGGATAAAGGAATGAAGGAACTACTGGATAAAGGAATGAAGAAACAACTGAATAAAGGAACGAAGGAACTACTGGATAAAGGAATGAAGAAACAACTGGAAAAAGGAATGAAGAAACAACTGGATGAAGGAATGAAGGAACTACTGGATAAAGGAATGAAGAAACTACTGGATAAAGGAATGAAGGAACTACTGGATAAAGGAATGAAGGAACAACTGGATAAAGGAATGAAGAAACAACTGGATAAAGGAATGAAGGAACTACAGGACAAAGGAATGATGGAACAACTGGATAAAGGAATGAAGAAACAACTGGATAAAGGAATGAAGGAACTACTGGATAAAGGAATGAAGGAACTACTGGATAAAGGAATGAAGAATCTACTGGATAAAGGAATGAAGGAACTACAGGACAAAGGAATGAAGGAACAACTGGATAAAGGAATGAAGAAACAACTGGATAAAGGAATGAAGGAACTACTGGATAAAGGAATGAAGGAACTACTGGATAAAGGAATGAAGGAACTACTCGAAAAAGGAATGAAGACACAACTGGTTAAAGGAATGAAGGAACTACTGGATAAAGGAATGAAGAAACTACTGGAAAAAGGAATGAGGGAACTACTGGATAAAGCAATGAAGGAACTACTGGATAAAGGAATGAAGGAACTACTGGATAAAGGAATGAAGAAACTACTGGAAAAGGAATGAAGGAACTACTGGATAAAGCAATGAAGGAACTACTGGATAAAGCAATGAAGGAACAACTGGATAAAGGAATGAATGAACTACTGGATAAAGCAATGAAGGAACAACTGGATAAAGGAATGAAGGAACTACTGGATAAAGGAATGAAGGAACTACTGGATAAAGGAATGAAGAAACTACTGGAAAAAGGAATGAAGGAACTACTGGATAAAGCAATGAAGGAACTACTGGATAAAGCAATGAAGGAACAACTGGATAAAGGAATGAATGAACTACTGGATAAAGCAATGAAGGAACAACTGGATAAAGGAATGAATGAACTACTGGATAAAGGAATGAAGGAACTACTGGATAAAGCAATGAAGGAACTACTGGATGAAGGAATGAAGGAACTACTGGATAAAGGAATGAATAAATACTGTATATTGACTAATACTGATGTATGTCTCCCTCTCCTCTCCTCCCCTGGTCCCCCTCTCCCTCAGGCGTTTAACGTCATCAACGGGGGCTCTCATGCGGGCAACAAGCTGGCCATGCAGGAGTTCATGGTACTTCCTGTAGGGGCGGAGTCTTTCAGGGATGCTGTGCGTGTGGGGGCGGAGCTGTACCAGACGCTGAGGGAAGTGATCAAGGAGAAGTATGGCCAGGACGCCACCAACGTGGGGGACGAGGGGGGGTTCGCCCCAAACATACTGGAGAACACTGAAGGTGAGAGAGACAGGAGGAAAGACATATCAAAGACATTACTGCATGGTCCGGAAACAACTTCTGTAGACCCTCAGCTTTCTGGGTTTTCAGATGTGAAGGAAACAGCCTTCCAATTGGTTTACATTGCCTTCAGAAAGTATTCACACCCCTTGACTTTTTCCACATTTTATTGCATTACAGCCTGGCCTAGACACAATACCCATAATATCAACGTTTTTAGAAATGTTAACATGTCTTGAGTCAAAAAATATTCAACCCCTTTGTTTTGGCAAGCCTAAATTAGTCTGGGAGTAACAATTTGCTTAACAAGTCACATAATAAGTTGCATGGACTCACTCACTCTGCCTGAAATAATATTGTTGTACATTATTTTTTAATCACTTCCTCATCTTTGTACACCACACATACAATTATCTGTAAGGTCCCACAGTCGAGCAGTGAATTTTAACACAAATTCAACCACAAAATCGAGGGAGAGTTTCCAATGCCTTGCAAAGAAGGGCACCTATTGGTAGATGGGTAAAAATATAAAAAGCGCACATTGAATATCCCTTTGAGCATTGTGAAGTTATTAATTACACTTTGTATGGTGTATCAATACGCCCAGTCACTACAAAGATACAGGCATCCTTCCTAACTCAGTTGCCAGAGAGAAAGAAAACTTTAAAACAGTTACAGAGTTTAATGCCTGTGATAGGAGAAAACTGAGGATGGATCAACAACATTGTAGTTACTCCACAATACTCACCTAAATGACAGACTGAAAAGAAGGAAGCCTTTACAGAATAAACATATTCCAAAACATGAATCCTGTTTGCAATAAGGCACTAAAGTAAAACTGCAAAAAATGTGGCAAATAAATGAACTTGAATACAAAGCATTATGTTTGGGGCAAATCCAATACAACACATCACTGAGTTTCACTCTTCATATTTTCAAGCATGGTGGTGGCTGCATCATGTCATGGGCATGATTGTCATTGACAAGGAATAGAGAGGTTTTTTATATAAAAATAAACTAAATAGAGCTAAGCACAGGCAAAATCCTAGAGGATATCTGGTTCAGTCTGCTTTTCCACCGGACAGTGGGAGATAAATGTACCTTCCAGCAGGACAATAACCTAAAACACAACGTACAATCCAGGTGTGCAAAGCTCTTAGAGACTTACCCAGAAAGACTCACAGCTGTAATCACTGCCAATGGTGATTCTAACATGTATTGACTCAATAAATTTGCCAAATGTCTAAAAACACATTTTCACTTTGTCATTTTGGGGTATTGTGTGTAGATGGGTGTGAACAAAAATCAATTTTATCCATTTTGATTTCAGGCTGTAATATAATCAAATGTGGAATAAGTCAAGGGGTATGAATCATTTCTGAATGCGCAAGATTCCCAATATTACTGTAAATACAGAAAGGGTGGGAGTCCGTGGTTGTTTTTGAACTGGGCTCATAAATAAACGCAGCACATTGTCTTTCAGAGACAGAGCAAGACAAGCACAATACCCCTGCATTGGATTTATCACTCACTGTTTAATAACAACCCCCTCTCCCTTCTCACCTTTCTTGTAACACTCCCTTTCCCTGTCCTGTCCCTGTGTCCTGTCCCTGTGTTCCCCTGTCACTGTGTCGTGTCCCTGTGTCATGTCCCTGTGTCCTGTCCCTCTGTCCTGCCTCCTGCCCGTGGCATATCCCTCTGTCCTGTCCCTTTGTCCTGTCCCTTTGTCCTGTCCTTGTCCATGTCCTGTCCCTCTGTCCTGTCCCTGTGTCCTGTCCCTGTGTTCCCCTGTCACTGTGTCGTGTCCCTGTGTCCTGTCCCTTTGTCCTGTCCCTTTGTCCTGTCCTTGTCCATGTCCTGTCCCTCTGTCCTGTCCCTTTGTCCTGTCCCTTTGTCCTGCCCCTCTGTCCTGTCCCTCTGTCCTGTCCCTTTGTCCTGCCCCTCTGTCCTGTCCCTGTGTCCTGTCCCTGCGTCCTGTCCCTGTGTCCCCCTGTCACTGTGTCGTGTCCCTCTGTCCTGTCCCTTTGTCCTGTCCCTGCCCGTGTCCTGTCCCTCTGTCCTGTTCCTTTGTCCTGTCCCTGCCCGTGTCCTGTCCCTCTGTCCTGTCCCTTTGTCCTGTCCCTGCCCGTGTCCTGTCCCTCTGTCCTGTTCCTTTGTCCTGTCCCTCTGTCCCTGCCCATGTCCTGTCTCTCTGTCCTGTCCCTTTGTCCTGTCCCTTTGTCCTGTCCCTGCCCGTGTCCTGTCCCTCTGTCCTGTCCCTTTGTCTTGTCCCTGCCCGTGTCCTGTCCCTCTGTCCTGTCCCTTTGTCCTGTCCCTGCCCGTGTACTGTCCCTCTGTCCTGTCCCTTTGTCCTGTCCCTGCCCGTGTCCTGTCCCTCTGTCCTGTCCCTTTGTCCTGTCCCTCTGTCCTGTCCCTGCCCGTGTCCTGTCCCTCTGTCCTGTCCCTTTGTCCTGTCCCTGCCCATGTCCTGTCCCTATGTCCTGCCTCCTGCCCGTGGCATTTCCCTCTGTCCTGTCCCTTTGTCCTGTCCCTGTCCATGTCCTGTCCCTCTGTCCTGTCCCTTTGTCCCCCTGTCACTGTGTCCTGTCCCTCTGTCCTGCCTCCTGCCTGTGGCATGTCCCTCTGTCCTGTCCCTTTGTCCTGTCCCTGTCCATGTCCTGTCCCTCTGTCCTGTCCCTCTGTCCTGTCCCTCTGTCCTGTCCCTCTGTCCTGTCCCTGTGTCCTGTCCCTGCGTCCTGTCCCTGTGTCCCCCTGTCACTGTGTCCTGTCCCTCTGTCCTGCCTCCTGCCTGTGGCATGTCCCTCTGTCCTGTCCCTTTGTCCTGTCCCTGTCCATGTCCTGTCCCTCTGTCCTGTCCCTCTGTCCTGTCCCTCTGTCCTGTCCCTCTGTCCTGTCCCTGTGTCCTGTCCCTGCGTCCTGTCCCTGTGTCCTGTCCCTGCGTCCTGTCCCTGTGTCCCCCTGTCACTGTGTCCTGTCCCTCTGTCCTGCCTCCTGCCCGTGGCATGTCCCTCTGTCCTGTCCCTTTGTCCTGTCCCTGCCCGTGTCCTGTCCCTCTGTCCTGTCCCTTTGTCCTGTCCCTCTGTCCTTTCCCTGCCCATGTCCTGTCTCTCTGTCCTGTCCCTTTGTCCTGTCCCTTTGTCCTGTCCCTGTCCGTGTCCTGTCCCTCTGTCCTGTCCCTTTGTCCTGTCCCTGCCCGTGTCCTGTCCCTCTGTCCTGTCCCTTTGTCCTGTCCCTCTGTCCTGTCCCTGCCCGTGTCCTGTCCCTCTGTCCTGTCCCTGCCCATGTCCTGTCCCTCTGTCCTGCCTCCTGTCCGTGGCATGTCCCTCTGTCCTGTCCCTTTGTCCTGTCACTCTGTCCTGTCCCTCTGTCCTGTCCCTTTGTCCTGTCCCTGCCCGTGGCATGTCCCTCTGTTCTGTCCCTGTGTCCTGTCCCTGTGTCCTGTCCTTCTGTCCTGTCCCTTTGTCCTGTCCCTCTGTCCTGTCCCTGTGTCCTGTCCCTCTGTCCTGTGCAGCCCTGGAGCTGATCAAGACAGCCATTGAGAAGGCAGGTTTCACAGACAAGGTGGTGATCGGGATGGATGTGGCAGCCTCTGAGTTCTACAAAGAGGGCAAGTACGACCTGGACTTCAAGTCTCCGCCCAACGCAGACCGCCACATCAGCGCCCAAGAGCTCTGCG
>NC_068451.1:25072562-25092562 GCF_023373465.1 Oncorhynchus keta | reverse complement strand
AGGCCTCGGCCTAGGTTTTAGGGGAAAGGTTTATACACTCAAAGAAGAACTCAGTTCTAGGCATGAATAGAATGGATACAAAACTTTGAGAATGTACTATTATCTAGGCTATAATGGCATTATTCAGTTCGATGCTGTTTGACTACACGTTGGGCTGCATGCTGTAGCCATGTGCCCATCAATACAGTGATGGGGAGAAGTTATAGAACAAAGGGAGAGAAGGTAAGATTCTGTAACTTGAGAGTTATTGTGTGTATAAAGGATCCATGTAAAGTAGCTTATCGTGGGCTAATGCACAGTGATCCTACATTGGAGTGGGGGAAGATACAACTGAAAAAGGGACCTCTCTCCTTCCCTCCCCTCTTCTGAGTGTTGGCCCTCTGCGCCTCTTCCTTCTCCCTGCCTCCCTTTCTTCTCGCTCCCCCATTCCTTAAGAATATGCAAATCACGCCCTCCTCGCCCTCTCTTTCTCTCTCCCTCGAAGTGCATCCCTTGCTCGCCCTCAGTAGATTTTGTGACTGTACCGACGGCAAAAAGTGCAAGTCGTCTTGACGGAGGAAGGGGGAGAAAGAGAAGGGGGAGAAGGGGGTGGGGAAGAGGCAAACGTACGCATCAATTCGTACAGTCTTCAGCGGCACCCCGTTTTTTTCCTGCAACGATTTGGGAAGGAGAGAGAAATTTCTGCATTATTTGCGGAACCGTTGCAATATGATCCAGCAGCCTCTGTTTATAGGTGCGCGTGCTGCCCCTATGTGTGTATGTCAACGTACAGTATAAACCGAGAGACGGTTAAAGGAAGGGAGAGTGAAAGGGGACACGCATCGCTGGATATCATAGGTAAGGAGAAGGGAAAATGGATGCTTATATATTTTTGCTATTCTTGTTGGCCACGTTTGTGTCTTCCCCCCCTTTCTTTGTGCGTTAACAATCATGCGTTATGTGTAATTCATACCCGGGTAAAATGTGTGTTAGGTTACAACGCACAACAGACGCACTCACATTCCAGCGAGAAAAGGCGTCTCGGTGAGTCGGTAAAGAATGCCTTTCGCCATTCTATTCCGAATTAATTTTTCAAGACATGGCGAGAAAAAATAGTACCCTATGAGAGAAACACAACAGGCATAGATAGACACAGGACCCATTCTATGCTGCATTATCAGTGTTAGCCAATATGTGCTATTGCACATAGCGTCTACATCGTCTGTGTAGTCTATTCCGATGTAGCTCGCTTGTTGTACAGAATAGCAGAGCCGGTCGCATCTGCATGTGTATCAATAACAGTAGCGGGAGAAGAAAGAAAGAGAACCGTTGCGGTGCCTGCTTCTCGGAGCCTGCTTCTCGGTGCCTGCGTGTCGGTGTCTGTCGGTGACGTGAGCTGTGTAACTGCATACTTACACGGGCTAAAGACATGCTGCGATGCATCACATATTTCATTTGAATGATTTCATGTGTGTGAGAGCGATAAACAGTTCATGTGCACATATGTGTGTGTCTGTGTTTGACCATTACTGTACATTGTGTGATTATTATAAGCTATGGTAAATGCTATGTTTGCTTTTAGTGTTGATGGACCACAGCCAGGGACCAGATAATTAAGCCATGAATAGTAGCAGCCAGCCACCTGTGACTAAGATATACACTGACTGTATACAGTATCTATGTGTCATTGGGATCCATAGCCTCCCTCCTCTGTTTTACATTGGGCCCATATGCCTGCACTTCCCAAATATTGATTCCGTAGTACAAGTGATGGCTCAATGTTTATCATTGAGTGTGTGAAATTGTGAATTCTCTAACTACTGCAATATAGTAGACAACAAGTCTATGGGTAAAGTCACTGTAGAGCTATGCACATTGCACGTGTAAAGGAGGTGGTTCTGTGAACCAAGATAGCTTGATGACTGACGAGTAGCCTAGTCTGAGACGTGGACTTGTGTTAGCTCTCCGGGCTAATGCCTAGGCTTTAGGTCACCAGGATAACACAGTCTTGTGGCACTTAGTCCCGGTTCAAAGCCAGTCGGTCCCACACACTCACCTGATGTTGAATTCATGCCAACTGACTATACACTATGTGTGTCTGTGTGTGAATCTGTAACTAACAGCTGTAACTGTTTGTATACAGTGTGTGAGTGTATGAATAAGTCAACATATGCAGTATGCACTAATAATTCATATATGTAGTAATGGTGCCACCATGGGATATACTGTACCTGTGATAATTCAAACACACACACTGAATCTGTGTGTTTACTGCTCGATGGGTTGAACACAAGGCCCTCCATTGTCAGTGCTAACTACCTGGCTAAATATATCCCTTTATATCACCCAGTGTGCCACTGTTCTATTTATATCCTCATTCAGTACACATGAGCTTGACTGGGTGAATGGGTGAATGAGTTGGACATGTAAAACCTGTGTCATATTTCATAGTCTACTACCCTAATGAATGAAGGGGTGAATGAGTTGGACATGTAAAACCTGTGTCATATTTCATAGTCTACTACCCTAATGAATGAATGGGTGAATGAGTTGGACATGTAAAACCTGTGTCATATTTCATAGTCTACTACCCTAATGAATGAAGGGGTGAATGAGTTGGACCTGTGCAACCCGTGTCATATTTCATAGTCTACTACCCTAATGAATGAAGGGGTGAATGAGTTGGACCTGTGCAACCCGTGTCATATTTCATAGTCTACTACCCTAATGAATGAAGGGGTGAATGAGTTGGACATGTAAAACCCGTGTCATATTTCATAGTCTACTACCCTAATGAATGAAGGGGTGAATGAGTTGGACATGTAAAACCCGTGTCATATTTCATAGTCTACTACCCTAATGAATGAAGGGGTGAATGAGTTGGACATGTAAAACCCGTGTCATATTTCATAGTCTACGACCCTAATGAATGAAGGGGTGAATGAGTTGGACATGTAAAACCTGTGTCATATTTCATAGTCTACTACCCTAATGAATGAAGGGGTGAATGAGTTGGACATGTAAAACCCGTGTCATATTTCATAGTCTACTACCCTAATGAATGAAGGGGTGAATGAGTTGGACATGTAAAACCCGTGTCATATTTCATAGTCTACTACCCTAATGAATGAATGGGTGAATGAGTTGGACCTGTAAAACCTGTGTCATATTTCATAGTCTACTACCCTAATGAATGAAGGGGTGAATGAGTTGGACCTGTAAAACCTGTGTCATATTTCATAGTCTACTACCCTAATGAATGAAGGGGTGAATGAGTTGGACCTGTAAAACCTGTGTCATATTTCATAGTCTACTACCCTAATGAATGAAGGGGTGAATGAGTTGGACATGTAAAACCTGTGTCATATTTCATAGTCTACGACCCTAATGAATGAAGGGGTGAATGAGTTGGACATGTAAAACCTGTGTCATATTTCATAGTCTACTACCCTAATGAATGAAGGGGTGAATGAGTTGGACCTGTAAAACCTGTGTCATATTTCATAGTCTACTACCCTAATGAATGAAGGGGTGAATGAGTTGGACATGTAAAACCTGTGTCATATTTCATAGTCTACTACCCTAATGAATGAAGGGGTGAATGAGTTGAACATGTAAAACCTGTGTCATATTTCATAGTCTACTACCCTAATGAATGAAGGGGTGAATGAGTTGAACATGTAAAACCTGTGTCATATTTCATAGTCTACTACCCTAATGAATGAAGGGGTGAATGAGTTGAACATATATGTTGCATGTCATGGTCAATTACCTGTATCTATTAGTGATGGGGGGGAAATCAGTTACATATTGGGATATTATTTTTGACAATAATCGTATCGCATTGTTTTGACAATATTGCAATATTATTTTCCCATGACTGATCAAAACTCGCTTTCTAATGATCTGTTGTCTGAGCAATATGTTTGGAACATCGAATCACAATAAAACAACAGTGTCAATGCGCAAAAAATAGAATCGTGAGAATCGCAATACACATCGTATCAGCACATAAGTATCATGGTAATATTGTATAGTGAGGTTCCTGGTAATTCCCAGCCCTAGAATCTATGAATGAATGAATTATCAGACTGTTAACCCCATGTAGGTTTGGGTCTGGGGCTGGGCTCCTGTAGGGTAGGTAAGTGGTGGCAGGTTGCCTAGTGGTTCGAGCATTGGACTAGTAACAAGTTAAAAATCTGTCCTTCTGCCCCTGAACAAGGCAGTTAACCCACCGTTCCTAGGTTGTCATTGTAAATAAGAATTTGTTCTTAACTGACTTGCCTAGTTAAATAATGGTGAAATAAATGAGCTAATGTGGTTCTAATAGCCCCGCTGGTTACCTGAGGCTCAGTATCAAATAGAGATGGCTATAACAGTTTAAACTCTTTCTGACCCAGGCTGAACTCAAACACACATCCTATTTCTTTGGGAAGGTTCTGTACAGTATCCAAGTACGAATGTTCATCAGCATAAGGGAATAATCTGTGCACACAATATTTTCTTCCAAATGTGTTTATTGTGATACACGACAGTATCCCTAAATCTGTGTACAGATTACATGTCCTTAAAGGAAAACCACACAAAACTATATTTTGGTATTTTTTCATTAGTCCATTGTTGCAGTATGAATCAAAATGCACCATACCGTCTGTACTTCTGTTTTTTAAAGTTATATATCTTGAAAACTTGATTTCTGACATGCAACATTTTTGGGACTATATAAACAATGGACTAATGGAACAAATACCAAAATATCATTTTTGAGTGGAGTTTTCCTTTAACTGTGATTCTTCTGAATGAACTGAACTGCGGTGTATTACTCATCAATGCATCCATTCAGTATTGAAGTGTGATATGAGTCAGATATCGGTTTTCCTATAGCATTGCTGTGTTGAGGATCCTTGACTTGTACATGCACTCAAAGCCATGCCAGGTTCATCAGTCCACCGTTGCAATGAATTGCCTATAACTGTAGTTGTAATGTTATTGTTCGATATTTATCCTTCGATATGTGTACATCATTTGTTATTATGATTGATGGTGCACTGCAACGTGTCCTGTCAAATAACGTCTTGTTTTATTGTTGTTGTATCACTGTATTTGATTTGTATGGGGTTTTCTGATGCTACCTAATTCAATGGGACTGGCCTGGTTAGGTAGACAGTTCATCATTGTGGTGTTTTTTCCAGGTTGTAGAAGCTCAGATGGTGGTGAGGTGATTTTCAGTCCTACAGAGACAGACAAGGACACCACTTCATTCACTGCTAAGGCCTGTGGGGAGGGATGGACATCATAAAGGAGTAACGATGAAAACTCGAACTCACAAAGAATCGGTATGAACTGTTTCAATGGCTTCCTTCATCTCTACCTTGTTCCCCTGTGTAGCTGAGTGTGCATGTGTGGGTCTGATTGCAGATGTGTTTATTGTTAATATGTTGTATTATATTGCACGGAGATGGATTGTGATGTTATATTTGACATAATTTAAGATGAATAAGACTTTTGAAGTTAAGATATTCTGTGTGTGTATTCTGTGTGTGTATTCTGTGTGGACATTCTGTGTGTATATTCTGTGTGTGTATTCTGTGTGGACATTCTGTGTGTATATTCTGTGTGTGTATTCTGTGTGTGTATTCTGTGTGTGTATTCTGTGTGTATATTCTGTGTGTGTATTCTGTGTGTGTATTCTGTGTGTGTGTATTCTGTGTGTGTGTATTCTGTGTGTGTGTATTCTGTGTGTGTGTATTCTGTGTGTGTATGCTGTGTGTATATTCTGTGTGTGTATTCTGTGTGTATATTCTGTGTGTGTATTCTGTGTGTATATTCTGTGTGTGTATTCTGTGTGTATATTCTGTGTGTGTGTATTCTGTGTGTGTGTATTCTGTGTGTGTGTATTCTGTGTGTGTATTCTGTGTGTATATTCTGTGTGTGATTTCTGTGTGTGTATTCTGTGTGTGTATTCTGTGTGTATATTCTGTGTGTGTATTCTGTGTGGACATTGATGTCATAATTATTCCTCTCTGTTCTCTTCTCTCCTCCTCGTTCTTGCCGCCTTCTACCCTCCCAATTCCTCTTCTCTTCTCTCCTTTCCCTCCTCATGCTCTTACCTCCCCCACCCATTACTGATCCTCTCTCCTTTCCCTCCTCATTCTCTTCCCTCCCCCACCCATTACTGATCCTCTCTCTTTTCTCCCTCATTCCTGCCCCCTCCATATTTCATTATCCTTCGTTCCTCCTTACCCTTCCTGATCCCCTTTCCCCGACTTTCTGCCCTCTCCATCCCTCACTTTTTATTTCCCCCTCTCCCCTCCTCCTACTTGGTTTTGTCCTCTAATGTTCTCTTTACTTATTGTTTTGACCCCTTTACGTCCCTCTACCCCCAACCCCCTTTACCTCCCTCTACCCCCTTTACCTCCCTCAACCCCCCTTCACCTCCCTCGACCCCCTTTACCTCCCTCTACCCCTCTTTACCCACTTCTACCCACTCTACCCCATTACCCACCTCTACCCCCTTTAACCACCCTCTACCCCCCCACCCCCCTTTACCTCCCTCTACCCCCTTTACCTCCCTCAACCCCCTTCACCTCCCTCGACCCCCCTTTACCTCCCTCTACCCCTCTTTACCCACTCTACCCCCATTACCCACCTCTACCCCCCTTTAACCACCCTCTACCTCCCTCTACCCTCCTTTACCCCCCTCATACCCCATTTCCCCTTCTCTCTCTTCGTTTGTTCCTCCTCTCTCCTTTTCTCCTCCTTCTTCTTGCCCCTTCCACCCCTGGCGGTTCAGATGCCAATGCGCAGTGGGCGGAGGCGGGGGGGAAGCAACGAGGAGAGGAGGGGTAGACGCCCGCATCCCAGCCCTTCTCGTGCAGAACGAACCGACAGGCAGGCGGTGAGAACCTATCATGTTTTATGTCTGTTCTTTCCCGTGTTCTCCCTAAGAAACTCTTGTTATGTTGTCCCTCTGTGTCTCTAGTAATGGCAGTCTCTTTCTCCTTTTGGCTTTGTTTGTCATGTAGTCTTTCTATCTAGGTTTGTCTATTGTAAAGTGTGTGTGTGTGTGTGTGTGTGTGTGTGTGTGTGTGTGTGTGTGTGTGTGTGTGTGTGTGTGTGTGTGTGTGTGTGTGTGTGTGTGTGTGTGTGTGTGTGTGTGTGTGTGTGTGTGTGTGTGTGTGAGTGAGTGAGAGAAGAGGCTGTCAGTCATTAGATATTGATCTACATGAAGCCGTGTGTCTGTATGCCTGTATGAGTGCCTGTATGAGTCATCACCACCATGGTTGTCTTATACATACAATTGTAGTGCCAAAGTGGTGTGTTTTATACTGCTTTACCTGCAGTGTCATATCTTTGAGTTTGTCTTTCTTACTTTAAAAAATGATATACATGCATATTCTGTATCGTAGCAAAGAGCTGCTGGCGAGGAATTGGCTGTCAGTCGCTTCAATCACAGATCGCAAGGCCATGATTCGTCAGAGAGTGAAGGGGAGGAACTTGTGCCTCCACCAAAGAGGCAGAAAGTCCAGGTTAGTGTAACGTGATGTTGAACTGCACCACTAGGTTGAATTAGGATGTTTTAATGTCAACATTTAATTAATATATACTTTCCTCATATTCACCTTATGTCATCAGGATTCTTCCTCTGTCACCAACCCACCGACTTCAACTCATTCAACTGACAGTACTCCCCCCACTATACCGCCCCCACCCTCGGCTCCCAGACAGTCACGTGACAGTGACAACGAGGATGGTCAATCCCAGGGCAGCAGGAGCTCAGTTGTAGGGAGCTTGGCCAATAGTCTGAGCAGTGGGCGGGACATCGACCAGGACACCGATCTTCCTCCCGAGTCTTTCTGCCTCGCCTCCAGCCAGTTTAGACTCTGACTCTGATGGTCCAGACTCACCAAAGCAAGGAGAGGGGGAACGGGAGAAAAGGAAAGAGGGAGGAGTGGGGAAGACAGGAGGAGAGGAAAGGAGAGCAGCCAGAGAGGGGAGAGGGGATGAGTCTTGCGGGGATGGAGAAAGGAAGGATGGAGGAATAGAGGACAGCCCTTCTCTGAAGCTGCCATCCTCCTCCATTTCTTCCTCTGCTCCTGTTCCCTCTCTCCGCGGAGCAGGGGATTCAGCCAATGACAGCAATAGTGGCAGGAAGTCCTATTTCTCACAGGACTCCAAGCTGGTAAGCAAGATGGAGTATGGACCGGCCAGCGCTGACACTGTGCACAGTGGCAATCGAATGAACTCCAAAGCTAAAGCTCAGTGCGTGACCAAGGCAACTGTCGCCGGGGGAGACTATCCCCACGGCAACCCCAACATTCCACACCCCCCTCCACCACCCCTTCCACCTCCACCAGCGCTGAAACCCTTAGAACTAGGGGGGCAGAACCTGCCCTCAGAAGTCAAGGTAGAGAGAGAGAAAATGGAGAAAGGTGAGAAACTGATGGACAACAAGCCGGCTCCTCCCTCTCTGTTACCCCAAACCAGCCCATTACCCCCCTCCCAGCCCCCGCCCCACCCCCACCACTACAGCCCCACCGGATGGCAGGGAGGCACTGCAACCGGTTGCCAGGGGAGCTGGGGCTACACCCGTTACTCTGGTAACCACCACACTCACCAGCCGCAGCACCAACCCCCAGTGCAGCAGCAGCAACTGCCATCCGTCTACAACCCCCCTTCCTCCCGTCATTCGTCCTCCTCCCACCCCCCTTACCTCCCCCACCCCCACAAGGAGTACCTCCCCAGGTACGCTTCCGGGGGAGGGGAAAGGGAGAGGGGGGCGGCCGGCGAGAGGGAGAGGGAGAGGGGGGGAGTGAGGGTGGAGTATGGGGGGAGGGAGATAGGTAGGGATTTCTCGGCTATTAGTGGTAGTAACAGCAGCACTTCTGGTGGGATGGGGGGTCCTAATGGGGTCCAAGGGAGGGAGTTTGGGGGTCAGAACCGGGAGTACCCAGGCCTGGGACCTCAGGGCTCTGTGAGAGACCCCCCCATGGGTCCTGGGGGAAGAGAATTTGGACCGGGGGTGTTCAGAGAAAGAGAGAGGGATAGAGAGAGGGAGAGGGAGGGAGAGAGGGATGTAGGAGGAAGGGAGTTTCCTTTACTGAATCGTAATGAGAATCAGAACAGAGAGTTTGGACCCACCTGTGCTGGGGGAGGAAGGGGGCACCCCAGAGACAAAGAGGGGGGGCGGTGGGGCGAGTTTGGGGGCCAGATGAGAGAGGTGGGGGCAATGGTAACCCCAATAATAACCCCCTCCCACTAGGAAACCCCCCAAGCTCAACCAGTGGGTTACCTGCAGCCCCCATGCTAAACCGCGATCCCCCTTCCTCACCCCAAAACAACCCCAGCCACCCTACCCTACCCCCCCACCCACATCCTCAAAGCGCCTCCAAACGAGACTACCCCCCATCGATGGACCAGGGACAGACAAGGCACAGTCCCCCCTCTGGACCAGAACACTTCCACAGAGAGTACCCTCCTGGGGCCAAGGAATATCCCCCTGGTGGCCCACCCTCCACCGGCCCGGCCCGTGAGTACCCCAGCCCTCCCGGAATGACTCCAAACCTGGGCCGAGACTACCCAGGTGGACCTCAGATCCCCCACCTGCCCCACCCCCACTTTCCAGCCCAGCAGCCCAGAGACAGGGACCGAGAGAGGGACACCAACCAGCGAGAGTCGTCTCTCTACCAAAACCGTGGAGGTCCCCCCCAACCCCCGTCCCTTTCTCCCTCCTCTGCCTCCTCAACTCCTCATGGACACCCTCCGAATGCTCCTTACCCTCCTCCGCCACCTCCTCCCCCTCTCCCCACTCTCCAAACTTCCCTCGCTCAGCCCCAACCCCCCTCCGGCCTGGGACCCAATCACGTTCGTCCGGCAAATTACCCTTCCTCCAATCAGACTCCTGCAACACCCCTCTCTCCTTTACTAAACCCCTCGACCAATCAGATGGGAGGTTTTCCTTCCTACCCGCCAGGCTCCTCCTCCGGGGCCAACATGTCACTTCCTGGTTCAGGTGTGTCACCTGGCTGTCGGCCCTCACCCTTCCACAGCACTTTGAACAGCCACGCCCCCTTCAGCGGCCCCTACCACTCCAATGGGAACAGTGGGAACAGCCTGGTCCCGACTAACAGCAATAGTAACAGTAGCAGT
This sequence comes from Oncorhynchus keta, assembly GCF_023373465.1. Classification (NCBI taxonomy): domain Eukaryota; kingdom Metazoa; phylum Chordata; class Actinopteri; order Salmoniformes; family Salmonidae; genus Oncorhynchus; species Oncorhynchus keta. The sequence goes on along the minus strand of NC_068451.1, from coordinate 25,082,434 downwards.
GGCAGCAGCCATACCAACTCTCTCTCTCAGTCCCTCTCACCTCAAAACGCCTCAAAAGGACCCCCACCTCTTAGTAACCCCGGCAACAACAATGGCACTTCGGCCCCTGGCTGTAGCTCCTCACTTCCTAGAGATGGGCATTCTGATTCGTCCACAGGTCCACCTCCCCCACCTGTCATCAAGGAGGAACCAATAGAGGAGAGGGAGGAGAGTGAAAGCCCACCTCCTGTTTTGAGAAGCCCCTCCCCTGAGCCCAAGCCGGTGGACATTCCGATCCACGCCAGCCAATCAGCACGGTGAGATGGGACAGGCGTCATAGCAACAGAAGGGCTCCATCATATGTCACTCTAACAAGTTCTAACAACTGATTTATGTGGTTTTATCTCTGTTTTTGTCACTGGCACTTATCATAATATGTCAGCTATTATTTATAGATAAAGGGGCTGAGAAATGTATTCCTGTCACAGAAGAGGTTTTGTAGACAGGCCTACAGTATATCAAAGACAACAACACCCATCACAGAAGAGGTTTTGTAGACAGGCCTACAGTATATCAAAGACAACAACACCTGTCACAGAAGAGGTTTTGTAGACAGGCCTACAGTATATCAAAGACAACAACACCCATCACAGAAGATGTTTTGTAGACAGGCCTACAGTATATCAAAGACAACACCACCCATCACAGTAGAGGTTTTGTAGACAGGCCTACAGTATATCAAAGACAACACCACCCATCACAGTAGAGGTTTTGTAGACAGGCCTACAGTATATCAAAGACAACAACACCCATCACAGAAGAGGTTTTGTAGACAGGCCTACAGTATATCAAAGACAACACCACCCATCACAGTAGAGGTTTTGTAGACAGGCCTACAGTATATCAAAGACAACAACACCCATCACAGAAGAGGTTTTGTAGACAGGCCTACAGTATATCAAAGACAACACCACCCATCACAGTAGAGGTTTTGTAGACAGGCCTACAGTATATCAAAGACAACACCACCCATCACAGAAGAGGTTTTGTAGACAGGCCTACAGTATATCAAAGACAACAACACCCATCACAGTAGAGGTTTTGTAGACAGGCCTACAGTATATCAAAGACAACACCACCCATCACAGAAGAGGTTTTGTAGACAGGCCTACAGTATATCAAAGACAACAACACCCATCACAGAAGAGGTTTTGTAGACAGGCCTACAGTATATCAAAGACAACAACACCCATCACAGTAGAGGTTTTGTAGACAGGCCTACAGTATATCAAAGACAACACCACCCATCACAGAAGAGGTTTTGTAGACAGGCCTACAGTATATCAAAGACAACAACACCCATCACAGAAGAGGTTTTGTAGACAGGCCTACAGTATATCAAAGACAACAACACCCATCACAGAAGAGGTTTTGTAGACAGGCCTACAGTATATCAAAGACAACAACACCCATCACAGAAGAGGTTTTGTAGACAGGCCTACAGTATATCAAAGACAACACCACCCATCACAGAAGAGGTTTTGTAGACAGGCCTACAGTATATCAAAGACAACACCACCCATCACAGAAGAGGTTTTGTAGACAGGCCTACAGTATATCAAAGACAACAACACCCATCACAGTAGAGGTTTTGTAGACAGGCCTACAGTATATCAAAGACAACACCACCCATCACAGAAGAGGTTTTGTAGACAGGCCTACAGTATATCAAAGACAACAACACCCATCACAGAAGAGGTTTTGTAGACAGGCCTACAGTATATCAAAGACAACAACACCCATCACAGAAGAGGTTTTGTAGACAGGCCTACAGTATATCAAAGACAACAACACCCATCACAGTAGAGGTTTTGTAGACAGGCCTACAGTATATCAAAGACAACACCACCCATCACAGAAGAGGTTTTGTAGACAGGCCTACAGTATATCAAAGACAACACCACCCATCACAGAAGAGGTTTTGTAGACAGGCCTACAGTATATCAAAGACAACACCACCCATCACAGAAGAGGTTTTGTAGACAGGCCTACAGTATATCAAAGACAACACCACCCATCACAGAAGAGGTTTTGTAGACAGGCCTACAGTATATCAAAGACAACACCACCCATCACAGAAGAGGTTTTGTAGACAGGCCTACAGTATATCAAAGACAACACCACCCATCACAGAAGAGGTTTTGTAGACAGGCCTACAGTATATCAAAGACAACAACACCCATCACAGAAGAGGTTTTGTAGACAGGCCTACAGTATATCAAAGACAACACCACCCATCACAGAAGAGGTTTTGTAGACAGGCCTACAGTATATCAAAGACAACAACACCCATCACAGAAGAGGTTTTGTAGACAGGCCTACAGTATATCAAAGACAACACCACCCATCACAGAAGAGGTTTTGTAGACAGGCCTACAGTATATCAAAGACAACAACACCCATCACAGAAGAGGTTTTGTAGACAGGCCTACAGTATATCAAAGACAACACCACCCATCACAGAAGAGGTTTTGTAGACAGGCCTACAGTATATCAAAGACAACAACACCCATCACAGAAGAGGTTTTGTAGACAGGCCTACAGTATATAAAAGACAACACCACCCATCACAGAAGAGGTTTTGTAGACAGGCCTACAGTATATCAAAGACAACAACACCCATCACAGAAGAGGTTTTGTAGACAGGCCTACAGTATATCAAAGACAACACCACCCATCACAGAAGAGGTTTTGTAGACAGGCCTACAGTATATCAAAGACAACAACACCCATCACAGTAGAGGTTTTGTAGACAGGCCTACAGTATATCAAAGACAACACCACCCATCACAGAAGAGGTTTTGTAGACAGGCCTACAGTATATCAAAGACAACACCACCCATCACAGAAGAGGTTTTGTAGACAGGCCTACAGTATATCAAAGACAACAACACCCATCACAGAAGAGGTTTTGTAGACAGGCCTACAGTATATCAAAGACAACAACACCCATCACAGAAGAGGTTTTGTAGACAGGCCTACAGTATATCAAAGACAACAACACCCGTCACAGAAGAGGTTTTGTAGACAGGCCTACAGTATATCAAAGACAACACCACCCATCACAGAAGAGGTTTTGTAGACAGGCCTACAGTATATCAAAGACAACAACACCTGTCACAGAAGAGGTTTTGTAGACAGGCCTACAGTATATCAAAGACAACAACACCTGTCACAGAAGAGGTTTTGTAGACAGGCCTACAGTATATCAAAGACAACAACACCTGTCACAGAAGAGGTTTTGTAGACAGGCCTACAGTATATCAAAGACAACACCACCCATCACAGAAGAGGTTTTGTAGACAGGCCTACAGTATATCAAAGACAACACCACCCATCACAGAAGAGGTTTTGTAGACAGGCCTACAGTATATCAAAGACAACAACACCCATCACAGAAGAGGTTTTGTAGACAGGCCTACAGTATATCAAAGACAACACCACCCATCACAGAAGAGGTTTTGTAGACAGGCCTACAGTATATCAAAGACAACACCACCCATCACAGAAGAGGTTTTGTAGACAGGCCTACAATATATCAAAGACAACACCACCCATCACAGAAGAGGTTTTGTAGACAGGCCTACAGTATATCAAAGACAACACCACCCATCACAGAAGAGGTTTTGTAGACAGGCCTACAGTATATAAAAGACAACAACACCCATCACAGAAGAGGTTTTGTAGACAGGCCTACAGTATATAAAAGACAACAACACCCATCACAGAAGAGGTTTTGTAGACAGGCCTACAGTATATCAAAGACAACAACACCCATCACAGAAGAGGTTTTGTAGACAGGCCTACAGTATATCAAAGACAACAACACCCATCACAGAAGAGGTTTTGTAGACAGGCCTACAGTATATCAAAGACAACAACATCTGTCACAGAAGAGGTTTTGTAGACAGGCCTACAGTATATCAAAGACAACAACACCTGTCACAGAAGAGGTTTTGTAGACAGGCCTACAGTATATCAAAGACAACAACACCTGTCACAGAAGAGGTTTTGTAGACAGGCCTACAGTATATCAAAGACAACACCACCCATCACAGAAGAGGTTTTGTAGACAGGCCTACAGTATATCAAAGACAACACCACCCATCACAGAAGAGGTTTTGTAGACAGGCCTACAGTATATCAAAGACAACACCACCCATCACAGAAGAGGTTTTGTAGACAGGCCTACAGTATATCAAAGACAACAACATCTGTCACAGAAGAGGTTTTGTAGACAGGCCTACAGTATATCAAAGACAACACCACCCATCACAGAAGAGGTTTTGTAGACAGGCCTACAGTATATCAAAGACAACAACACCCATCACAGAAGAGGTTTTGTAGACAGGCCTACAGTATATCAAAGACAACACCACCCATCACAGAAGAGGTTTTGTAGACAGGCCTACAGTATATCAAAGACAACAACACCCATCACAGAAGAGGTTTTGTAGACAGGCCTACAGTATATCAAAGACAACAACACCCATCACAGTAGAGGTTTTGTAGACAGGCCTACAGTATATCAAAGACAACAACACCCATCACAGAAGAGGTTTTGTAGACAGGCCTACAGTATATCAAAGACAACAACACCCATCACAGAAGAGGTTTTGTAGACAGGCCTACAGTATATCAAAGACAACACCACCCATCACAGAAGATGTTTTGTAGACAGGCCTACAGTATATCAAAGACAACAACACCCATCACAGAAGAGGTTTTGTAGACAGGCCTACAGTATATCAAAGACAACACCACCCATCACAGAAGAGGTTTTGTAGACAGGCCTACAGTATATCAAAGACAACAACACCCATCACAGTAGAGGTTTTGTAGACAGGCCTACAGTATATCAAAGACAACAACATCTGTCACAGAAGAGGTTTTGTAGACAGGCCTACAGTATATCAAAGACAACACCACCCATCACAGAAGAGGTTTTGTAGACAGGCCTACAGTATATCAAAGACAACACCACCCATCACAGAAGAGGTTTTGTAGACAGGCCTACAGTATATCAAAGACAACAACACCCATCACAGAAGAGGTTTTGTAGACAGGCCTACAGTATATCAAAGACAACACCACCCATCACAGAAGAGGTTTTGTAGATCAGTAAAGGGGGATTCCTAGTACAATTGAATGCCTTCAACTGAAATGTGTCTTCTGCATTTAACTCAACCCCTCTGAATCAGAGAGGTGCAGGGGGCCTTAATCAACATCTATGTCTTGAGCGTCCGGGGAACAGTGGGTGAACTGCGTTGCTCAAGGGCAGAAAAACAGATTTTTACCTTGTCAGCTCAGGGATTCGATCCAGCAACCTTTTAGTTACTAGCCCAACACTGTAACCACTAGGCTACCTGCCACCAGTATATCAACGATAACACCACCCGTCACAGAAGACATTGCCAGATAATAAAGATAGTATCATCATATGGGAACAGAATCTGGTGCACAAATTGGTTATATTTTGCTGATGTGGTTCTAGGTTCCACAGGGTTCTAGATCGGGGCAGTGGAAACTCCTGCGCCCGCAGCGACGTTCTCTTCGTCCCCCTGGACGGCTCCAAACTGTGGAAGAAGAGGAACGAGGTGATCGAGAGAGCCCGGAGAGAGGTGGAGCAGAGGGCCAGAGACCTGAGGGAGAAAGAGCGGGAACGAGAGAGGGAGAGAGAGAGGGAGCGGGACCTGGAGAGGCATCTACAAGTGAGTATATTGAGGCAGGGAGGGGGAGGCGATGAGCGAGGGAGAGGCGATGCTCAATTTCCTTCTCCATTTTGTCTCTTTAAATGCTCCCTCTTTCCCTGCAGCAACAGAAGGACAATAACAATGCAAATATACAACGCCAGGGATCCTCTCTCTTCTTCCCCTCCTCTTCCTCCATCCTCCTCGACCCTAACTCTTCTTCAAACCCTGGGTCTCACCCTCAACCTCACCCCCAGCAGCACCACTCCCACCCTCACCCCCACGCTCACCTCCACCCCAGCCACCTCCACCCCTCCCTCTCTCAACACATCCCACACTCCCTCCTCATGCAGTCAATGGGGGGTTCAACGGTGATTGGCCCACAGGGGGCTCTGGGGATCGGGTTAGGAGGGCCATACCTGGGCCCTGACACCCCGGCACTGCGGACCTTGAGCGAGTACGCCCGGCCCCACGCCATGTCCCCCCTCGGGGCTAGTCGCCAACACCAACACCCACATGTCCACCATCATGGCCACCCTCATGGCCACCCCCATGTCCACCCCTCCTTCTTCCTCCCCCAGTTCCAGAACCATGCTCTGGCCCACCCACATCACATGCCTGCTGATGCAGCCACAGCGGCAGCTATCTTGGGTTTCCTCTATGGGGGCAGTATGGAGGGAGGGCCAGGGGGGCATGGAGGAGGACATGGGGGGATGGGGGGTGCAGGGTTAGGGGGGATGGGGTTTCCCCATGCAGTGGCAGCCCACCGTGAGCGCATGAAGCCGGGGTTTGAGTTTAAGAGTGAGGACAGGGTGTACCAGCCGGGCTCCTTGGGAGATCCTACGGCTCTCGCCCTCGCCCACTCCCACTCGCATGCCCACGCACACGCTCATGCACATGCTCACTCCCTACTGCTGGGGGGAGGGGGTGGAGGTGAGGTGTCCATTTACGGCACCCCCCCTCCCCAGGCTCCTCCACCCCCACCACCACCCCTCCAGAACCCAGCGTTAGCCCCAGTGAGTCGCCTCCCTAACCCTCCTCCCGCCCCTCAGTCCCTCTCCAACCCTCCCCCCTTCTCCCTGCTTCCTCCCTCGCTCCCCTCTCACCCTGCACCTTCACCAGCCCCTCCACCCCCAGTGCCCGTAGCTGCACCACTGCCCGCTCCTCCTCCACCCTCCTCTAACCCTGTTTCATCCCTCCATCATCCCGCACCGCACTCCTTTCCCAGCTCCCTCCCCCCATCTCACCCCCCACCTGCCCCGGCCCCGGTGACCGCCCCTCCTGAGACCTACCCCCCTCCCATTCGCTCCCCCACCACCTCTGAGAGAGAGAGGAGTGGAGAGAGGGAGAGAGAAAGAGAGCGAGACAGAGCGGGGCTGCCAGCCGGTGGAGAGAGGGGACGAGAGAGGGAGAGGGAGCGAGAGAGAGAAAGAGAAAGAGGGGGAAGCAATGGAAGTGGAGGAAGTGGTGGAAGTGGAGGAGGAGGAAGAGGAGGAGGAGAGATTCCGGGGCGTCTTCAGATGTTGAACGTCACGCCTCATCATCACCAGCACTCACACATCCACTCCCACCTGCACCTGCACCAGCAAGACACAGGTACCCACTGCTGCTCACAGTTGTGATCTTGTACTATGATCTACACACTACTATTTAGTGCTCGTTTGAGCTGGACCTGAGAAAGCTCTTCCTTTCTGATACAGATGTTGATGTTAACATGGTTGTTGATGCTGTGACTCTTATTAAATATCTCCTTGTGTTTCCTGTTACATCATTGGCCCCTAGCGGCGGGCGGGGTGCACCCCTGATGGACCCGTTGGCGTCGGGGTCTCCCCTGGCCCGCCTGCCTTACCCAGGGGCAGCGCTGGGCACCCCCATCCTGGCACACCCCCTCACTGAAAGCGAGGTGCTACGACAACAGCTCTTCGGTGAGGAAAGGCTGTTTTTTTCAGTCTGTTTGTTTATTTTTCTGTCTGCCTGTCTGTCTGTGTTGTATCATGAATATGATACCTACTGTACCTATCTTTCTGTCACTATCTACCTCACCTGTCTCTCCACTTCTCCACTCCTCCTCTCACCTGTCTCTCCTCTTCTCCACTCCTCCTCTCACCTGTCTCTCCTCTTCTCCACTCCTCCTCTCACCTGTCTCTCTCTTCTCTACTCCTCCTCTCACCTGTCTCTTCTCCACTCCTCCTCTCACCTGTCTCTTCTCTTCTCCACTCCTCCTCTCACCTGTCTCTCCACTTCTCCACTCCTCCTCTCACCTGTCTCTCCACTTCTCCACTCCTCCTCTCACCTGTCTCTCTCTTCTCTACTCCTCCTCTCACCTGTCTCTTCTCCACTCCTCCTCTCACCTGTCTCTCTCTTCTCCACTCCTCCTCTCACGTCTCTCCTCTTCTCCACTCCTCCTCTCACCTGTCTCTCTCTTCTCTACTCCTCCTCTCACCTGTCTCTTCTCCACTCCTCCTCTCACCTGTCTCTTCTCTTCTCCACTCCTCCTCTCACCTGTCTCTCCTCTTCTCCACTCCTCCTCTCACCTGTCTCTCCTCTTCTCCACTCCTCCTCTCACCTGTCTCTCCTCTTCTCCACTCCTCCTCTCACCTGTCTCTCCTCTTCTCTACTCCTCCTCTCACCTGTCTCTCCCTTCTCCACTCCTCCTCTCACCTGTCTCTCCTCTTCTCTACTCCTCCTCTCACCTGTCTCTCCCTTCCCCACTCCTCCTCTCACCTGTCTCCTCTCACCTGTCTCTCCTCTTCTCCACTCCTCCTCTCACCTGTCTATCCTCTTCTCTACTCCTCTCACCTGTCTCTCCCTTCTCCACTCCTCCTCTCACCTGTCTCTCCTCTTCTCCACTCCTCCTCTCACCTGTCTCTCCCTTCTCTACTCCTCCTCTCACCTGTCTCTCCTCTTCTCCACTCCTCCTCTCACCTGTCTCTCCTCTTCTCCACTCCTCCTCTCACCTGTCTCTCCTCTTCTCCACTCCTCCTCTCACCTGTCTCTCCTCTCACCTGTCTCTCCTCTTCTCCACTCCTCCTCTCACCTGTCTATCCTCTTCTCTACTCCTCTCACCTGTCTCTCCCTTCTCCACTCCTCCTCTCACCTGTCTCTCCTCTTCTCTACTCCTCCTCTCACCTGTCTCTTCTCCACTCCTCCTCTCACCTGTCTCTCCCTTTTCCACTCCTCCTCTCACCTGTCTCTTCTCCACTCCTCCTCTCACCTGTCTCTCCTCTCACCTGTCTCTCCCTTCTCCACACCTCCTCTCACCTGTCTCTCCTCTTCTCCACTCCTCTCACCTGTCTCTCCCTTCTCCACTCCTCCTCTCACCTGTCTCCTCTTCTCCACTCCTCTTCTCACCTGTCTCTCCTCTTCTCCACTCCTCCTTTCACCTGTCTCTCCTCTTCTCAACTCCTCCTCTCACCTGTCTCTCTTCTTCTCCACTCCTCTTCTCACCTGTCTCTCCTCTTCTCCACTCCTCCTCTCAACTGTCTCTCCTCTTCTCCACTCCTCCTCTCACCTGTCTCTCCTCTTCTCCACTCCTCCTCTCAACTGTCTCTCCCTTCTCCACTCCTCCTCTCACCTGTCTCTTCCTTCTCCACTCCTCCTCTCACCTGTCTCTCCTATTCTCCACTCCTCCTCTCACCTGTCTCTCCTCTCACCTGTCTCTCCCTTCTCCACTCCTCCTCTCACCTGTCTCTCCCTTCTCCACTCCTCCTCTCACCTGTCTCTTCTCCACTCCTCCTCTCACCTGTCTCTCCTCTTCTCCACTCCTCCTCTCACCTGTCTCCTCTTCTCCACTCCTCCTCTCACCTGTCTCTCCTCTTCTCCACTCCTCCTCTCACCTGTCTCTCCTCTTCTCAACTCCTCCTCTCACCTGTCTCTCCTCTTCTCCACTCCTCCTCTCAACTGTCTCTCCTCTTCTCCACTCCTCCTCTCACCTGTCTCTCCTCTTCTCCACTCCTCCTCTCAACTGTCTCTCCCTTCTCCACTCCTCCTCTCACCTGTCTCTCCTCTTCTCTACTCCTCCTCTCACCTTTCTCTTCTCCACTCCTCCTCTCACCTGTCTCTTCTCCACTCCTCCTCTCACCTGTCTCTTCTCCACTCCTCCTCTCACCTGTCACTCCTCTTCTCCACTCCTCTCACCTGTCT
>NC_068451.1:24947562-25070062 GCF_023373465.1 Oncorhynchus keta | reverse complement strand
CTCTCTTTCTCTCTCTCCCCCCTCTCTTTCTCTCTCTCTCTCTACACACAGACACTAGCATTTCTGTCTTGGTTTTTATGTAAAACACACATAAAGCCTACAGTAACAGTCAAAGTTTTGGACACACCTACTCATTCAAGGGTTTTTCTTTATTTGTACTATTTTCTACATTGTAGAATAATAGTGAACACATCAAAACTATGAAATAACACATGAAATCATGTAGTAACGAAAAAGGTGTTCAACAAATCAAATTTATATTTTATATTTGAGATTCTTCAAAGTAGCTACTCTTTGCCTTGATGACAGCTTTGCACACTCATGGCATTCTCTCAACCAGCTTCACGAGGTAGTCAACTGGAATGCATTTCAATTAACAGGTGTGCCTTGTTAAAAGTTCATTTGTGGAATTTCTTTCCTTAATGTGTTTGAGCCAATCAGTTGTGTTGTGACAAGGTACAGATGATATACAGCAGATAGCCCTATTTGGTAAAAGACCAAGTCCATATTATGGCCAAAACAGCTCAAATACGCAAAGAGAAACAGTCTATCATTACTTTAAGACATGAATGTCAGTCAATCCGAAAAATGTCAAGACCTTTGAAAGTTTCTTCAAGTTCAGTCGTAAAAACCATCAAGTGCTATGATGAAACTGTCTCTCCTGAGGACCGTCACAGGGAAGGAAGATCCAGAGATATCTCTGCTGCAGAGGATAAGTTCATTAGAGTTAACTGCATCTCAGATTGCATCCCAAATAAATGCTTCACAGAGTTCAAATAAAAGACATCTCAACATCAACTGTTCAGAGGAGACTGCGTGAATCAGGCCTTCATGGTTGAAATGCTGCAAAGAAACCACGACTAAAGGACACCAATAAGAAGAAAAGACTTGCTTGGGCCAAGAAACACAAGCAGCACTAGACCAATGGAAATCTGTCCTTTGGTCTGATGAGTCCATATTTGAGATTTTTGGTTCCAACCGATGTGTCTTCTGAGACGCAGAGTAGGTGAATGGATGATCTCCACATGTGTGGTTTCAACCGTGAAGCATGGAAGAGGAGGTGTGATGGTGCTTTTCTGGTGACACTGTGATTTATTTAGAATTCAAGGCACACTTAACCAGCATGGCTACCACAGCATTCTGCAGCGATACACCATCCCATCTGGTTTGCGCTTAGTGGGACTATAATTAGTTTTTCAACAGGACAATGACCCAAAACACACCTTCAGGCTGTATAAGAGCTATTTGACCAAGAAGGAGAGTGACGGAGTGCTGCATCAGATGCCCTGGCCTCCACAATCACCCGACCTCAACCCAATTGAGATGGTTAGGGATGAGTTGGACCGCAGAGTGAAGGAAAAGCAGCCAACAATTGCTCAGCATATGTGGTTAACTCCTTCAAGACTGTTGGCAAAGCATTCCAGATGAAGTTGGTTGAGAGAATGCCAAGAGTGTGCCAAGCTATCATGAAGGCAAAGGGTGGCTGCTTTGTAGAAATGTAAAATATATTTTGATTTTTTTAACAGTTGTTTTGTTACTACATGATTCCATGTGTTATTTAATAGTTTTGATGTCTTCACTATTATTCTACAATGTAGAAAATATTTAAAAACATAAAGAAAAACCCTTGAATGAGTAGGTGTCCAAACTTTTGACCTTCCCTCGCCCCCTCTCTCCCCTCTCCTCTCTCCTTCCCTCTCCTCTCTCTCTCTCCCTCCCTCTCTTCTTCCCTCTTCCCCTCCTTCCCCTTTTCCCCCCTCTCTCCTTCCCTTTCCTCCCTCTCTCTGGGCGAGTGTAGCTAATAGGAGACATATGTATGGGATGAGTGTGAGACATGAAAGTTGTGTAGCACCAGTGAGCACCATCCCTGTACAGCCAACATTCCAGACCACACTGTAAAAGAAAGAAGGAAACTGATAGGAGGAGCTGGAATCTTATGATTTACTGATGCTGTTAGAAGCTCAGGGCTGAATGTGTTCTAGGCTAAATGTGACAAACGCCTCTGTGCTGTTTAGAATAAATGCTCCTATAGTTTGTATTAATAATATTTCAACCACACAGAGGCAACTTCATCCTCTTCATACAGTACATGTGATGGTGTGACTTACGATTCCCTCTTTATACCAAGTGAAGTTAAAACCATCCAGTATTTACATGGTAATTGCATATGCAGCTGGACCGTACTGTTAACATGCTACGGTCTGACTGTTCACATAAAACTGTTTTACTTTGATCTCTATTTACAGATAGGAACTGACAGTGTGGGTCTTTGCCTTATAGTCTGTTTATAGTGCTGTATAGTCAGCCATGTTACCATTCAGAACAGCTACTGTACTCTGCATTAACCATAGGAATAACATGCATTCAACAAGAGTTCATTAGTAGTAAAGAAGTAAACAGAGGTATATTAGTGTCACAAGTGCTATTAGCCTTCTCCTGCCCTCATGTTGAGCTGAGATATTCCATGGTAAGTTGGTTGTGTGGCGTTTAAAGTCACCTTAGATAAGTATGTCGGCAGCATTCCGTATTGCAGCATCTACAGGACGATCCTGACATTCCATGCTGATGACATCACATCAGGGAGATATTCTTAGAGCCATCCTTCACCAGGGTGAGTGAGAAGGACAATGTCAAAGACGTAGAAATAGGTTGCATAGAATAAACAGATGTCATTTATATGGCCTGTCCATCATTGCAGCTTGGCTAACACACAGAAGTTTCGCCAATCAAATTATTACAGTGTAATTACCATTTTATCATGTAATTTCTTAGTAAATGGACATTTCTGTACCAGGCTTCCCTCGGCGTTCAATCAGGCAAGACGTTCTGTCAATGGTGCTGTCTGTTCTACCGGTAAGTGAACTACTTATGTGATCACAGAGCCATGGACTGACTGACAGGCTGCCTGGATTATATACTAATTGGAGTCACAGGCGTTTCAATGTTTCTTGTTTTTGCCAATCTGGTGAAGTATTCTCAGTGTCAGTCAAAGGGGGAGGGGGAGGGCTGCATGACAATGAAATCTAATAACTACTCCCTTAGTCATTGGAAAACACACATATAAACCCTCCCTCATTAACTCACTCATCCACTCACTCATCCATTCACAAGCTGAGAAATATGCTGACATGGTGCTCCATGTAATTAAGAACAGACTCACTTGCACGTGCGCACACACAAAAACACACACACAGAGACATTTGTGTCTGAGAGAACCGTGAAGGCGACCAACACTACCTCCCAGACTAGCAACAGACACACATACCAGCAACAGGCAGACCAACGAGACAGACAGACAAACCAGTGAGCTGTGTTGACAGAGAAACCGTCTGACAGATACCAGTGTTTGCATCAAGTTGACATGGAGCTGTGCCGGCAGTGTGGAGAAACCTCAGCTGGACAGGAGTCAGACGTCATCTCTGAACAGTCCACTACCTAAAGGACATCGCGCCAACTTGACACAACTTTTGGACACATTGGAGTCAACATGGGCCATCATCCCTGTGAAACGCTTTGACATCTTGTAGAGTCCATGCCTGACGAATTGAGGCTGTTCTGAGTGCAAAAGGGGGTGCAACACGATAATGTACACTCAGCGTATATTCAGTGTGTTACAACAGTTAAGACATAGTCCTGTGTCTTGGTGAGCATTTAGAATTCAGATAGAAGGCCAGGATCACGCAACACTGCCAGAGAGGATAGACAATAGCAGGTAAAGACACTTTAATAAACATTTTATCAACATGTATTTTGTGCCAGTCGGAATGTCTGCAAAGGTGAAACATTTGGGGGTTTTCTGTAGAGTAGAGTAGCCCAAAAACAACCACGAGAGCGTCTGGCCAGGGCTTTGGGGTAGTTCAGATGGAGGGAGTAGAGTAGCCCAAAAACAACCACGAGAGCGTCTGCCCAGGGCTTTGGGGTAGTTCCGATGGAGGGAGTAGAGTAGCCCAAAAACAACCATGAGAGCGTCTGGCCAGGGCTTTGGGGTAGTTCCGATGGAGGGAGTAGAGTAGCCCAAAAACAACCATGAGAGCGTCTGCCCAGGGCTTTGGGGTAGTTCAGATGGAGGGAGTAGAGTAGCCCAAAAACAACCACGAGAGCGTCTGCCCAGGGCTTTGGGGTAGTTCAGATGGAGGGAGTAGAGTAGCCCAAAAACAACCACGAGAGCGTCTGGCCAGGAGCGGGAGTTCGTCATGACGATCTTATCCTCAAGGACAATGGATACATGGGCCGGTCTGATGGGTATACCACCCACCACCTCATTGTGCTGGCCCACCACTGAGAGAATAGAAACTCCATCCAGAATACCAGGGTTGCTGAGTTCTCCCACCGTAATGACAGAGGAAAAAACTAAGTTTAAAAAACACAATAGGAAAGAATGCGTTGATAATGGTACAGGCTGTAAAACCTCTCAGATGTTGAAGACATCAGAACTGTCCTCTCGTAACAACAAAGGGAGACCAGCCAGGACTGCAGAACGGGCCACGGTGATGTTATTTTCTCCGTGTGAAGTGAACTAAAGAGAGCACATTTCACAATGTCAGTTAGCATTTAAATAATCCAGCAAGTTGCGCTCGTCAACCTCAACATAGGAGTAATCTAATCTGGTTCCAGTCACAGCCAATAGCTGAAGCACATGTCCATGTAGTACATGGGTGGCCAATCTTATGCACAAAAAGCAGGTGTGGCTACAGGCTTTTGTTCCAACCAAGCAGTAAACAAAGTATTGGTTGAAGATTAGTTGATCAAGTGAACCAGGTGTGTCACTGCTTGGTTGAAACAAGAGTCTGCAACCACACCAAGATTGTCCATCCCTGATCAAGTGAATCCCACTGACCTGCTCGTTGTACACTCTCAGGATGCTTGAGAATTTCCTCCATGGGTGGTGGACTTCCCCTCCTTCTCCCTGAACAGGGTCAGCAGGCGGGGCGTGTGGTGGCCCAAGGCAGAGTAGAACGTCTGCTGCAGGCTCTGGTTGGTGATTCTCTGAAACTCAGCATGTACCTAAAGGAAAAGACAAAGCACATAGAACATCCCAATTTATGTCAGTCAGGCAAGTTGAGCCTGCCCTGAGAATGTTGTTACTGATAACCATGACTTGTGAGTACAACCAGAAGAACATGTGACATGCATCAAAAAGGTCTGAACTGCAATGGAAATGTAGATTGTTATGAGCACATGACTGGACAAAGACAACTTTTCTTAGTCTGCTTAACCTGGGCTTCGAGGAAGAGTGCTGGTCAGCGTGTTCTGAGATGCTCTACCGTAGGACTGGATTGAACTATTTCTTGGTGTCTGAGAGCAAATGTCTTCTGCATGTGTTGATTGATGAGTGGCAGGTCTAGGTTTTCTTTCATCATCTCGTGGACCATCTCCAGCCTCTGTTTCTCTGTCACTTGGGGACGCTATTAAATTGAAGATTGTCCAAGTCATCCTATCAAGAATGTTGTGTTTTTAATCCCTTGTTATTTTCAGCACCGTTTCATGTCTCAGATATGCACAATTGCCCTCAGAGCAAACTCAACTTCCATCGAGAAAGTGGGTATGACAAATACCTCAGGGCCATCTTCCTAACCGCTCTGGTGGGGCATCCCGCAACTCGGTGGCTGAGAATCCGGTTAAACCGAGGTCTGTAATCACGTCGTATTCGCAAAACTTTCCCCGTAGCCCTAGGAGAAGGCAAGTCTTCAATGGTCTCTAAGTTGAAGAGCTCATTGTTGAAATCAGGGTCTTCATAAAGAAGACTGAAATCAAACTTCAGATGCAGTTTCTCCTTGAGTGTTGATATCAGCTCATTCAGTGAGTCAGGTTGAGAGGGCAGAATCACTTTCTCTATTCTGTTGTCGTTGCTAAATGACAAATGTAAATGTAAATGTAAATGTTGAGGATGACTTTCACTTTGATGGCTTCATTTACTGACCCTTCTGTTTCCATTCGGAATGTGAAATCTGAAGAAAAGAAAGGACACAGCGTCAACAGAACTTAAAGCCATAGACGGTACGATTTCCCTATAATTTCCACGAATAAAATGCCCCTTGATTTCAAAGAGTATTACCTAAAATACAACTAACAACAACCGCACGACTGTGTTACAATAACTTTTTTGCTAAAAGGGATAGCTATATGCCCACTGACCAATGCTATGGCTTGGTGATATGTGTTGAGAGCTTGTCAGTGTGGATACTTGGTCTGGATATTCTTTGGAATCAGACTCCAGCTTTTGAATGTGTTCTTCAACCTCACTGATCCAGTGGGTATCCTCTTCCTCTTTACACTGTGGGCTCTGGGCCCTCCTGTCTTAGACGGAGGTCCCACTCTTGAGTACATGACTGCTGCTGCTCAGGGGCAACCTGCACCAAAGTGATAGTAGCTTCAGCCTGCTGCTGGCAGTCGGACTCTGGAGGGAATGAGAAACAGTTGCACATGTAGATCTGTTAAAGTTGGAATACGTTTTGGTAAAACTGCCACATCTGTTTGGAATATTACAACAACAAAGATGTCACTTCAAACAACAAACATTTTTTTATTCCCTCAGACATCATTGCATGCATGATAGAACAGCTAACTACTACTATTTTTGTTGTATTACTTTGCTCAGCCTGGTCTCAGACTAGACGTAACATAGTAAAAGTACATCCTGGATGTTCAAATAAGTATGATATGTTACATTTGGTATGGTTACATAAGACAGAAGGTTACTTTAAGGCCAAAATGAAAGGAGGGTGGATGGTCAGGGTGGATGGATGGGTGTATAATGGAAACGTCTAATAACCCAAAGGTAGCATGTAGCAACTTTTCAACTACTTACTACTTTGCAACTACTTACTACTTCGTTCTCCTCTTTCATATGGAAAACGTCTAGCTGGTACTCTGTTATCGTTTTTTCAACGACCCCAAATATCTCCTCAGCAGCCGCTGTTCATTTCTGGTTGAGAAATTCTCTCTTCAACTCTCTTTTTGACAGTTTTATTGTTTATTTTCTTCCATGCAAAATTAGTATACACTTCTGCAGAATATAAACACAGAAGCGCATGCCCATCTGTGTAGGGCATCACAAATGATTGACTATCGCCCTCTGCTGGAATGGAATGAGACAGTTTTCTTCTATGATATCATGGCGGTCCGCGAAAACAACCGTTTAAAGTGCATGTCGCCACCTACTGTGCTGGAGAATGCGATCAATCACGGTCTGCCTAATTCTGTACTACCAAGCAAATTCAATTCAATAAAACATTAAATCCCTACTAACTTCTACCCCCTCAAAAAACTGCTACGCCACCACAACCCATTAAACTTGATCTATATCATGCTGATGTAACAGGATAGACTTTACGTCTGTCCCCTCGCCCCGACCTGGGCGCGAACCAGGGACGCTCTGCACACGTCAACAGTCACCCTCGAAGCATCGTTACCCATCGCTCCACAAAAGCTGCGGCCCTTGCAGAGCAAGAGGAACCACTACTTCAAGGTCTCAAAGCAAGTGACGTCACCGATTGAAACGCCACAAGCGCGCACCACCGCTAACTAGCTAGCCATTTCACATCGGCTACACTGAAACAATCCACCCCTAAGATTATTCAGCTATGTCTATGTCTACAACCATTTCAACAGTAACATCTGTTACTCCCAATAACAACTTTTGCCGCATCCACAATAACCTTCAACTTGGCATTTCTGCTTTCCACAACCTAAGTCTTGTTGATAATCTTACCAATGAAAGCTATGAAGTTAACTTCATTCACTATCAAAGTGTCCTTTGACCCAGCACATTTATAAGCACAAGATTTCTGAACAGGTCTCGAAACCATGCCAGGTCCAGTAGAAGCACTAGGACATTAGGTCCACTTAGTGCAGTAAGCTCCGTCACGGAAGCTCCACCATGGAAGCTCCATCATTCCACACTGTAGTTCCACAAATCTGTCTTACAGCCTCTGCATATGATACATCATGACTGATTCTATACCTCTGAGCCTCTCTCTGCACCTGGGATCTACCAAATGCTGCACTATGCCCCCCCCACACACACAATTACCTTCACATTGCTCTCACATTCACTGTAACCATGTTCCCCACATATTTTCTGTCCTTTACCCTGAGCACCTACATGTCCCATTCTTCTGCATTTAAAACACAGCAATTCATATGGGACAAATTCTCTGACATTGAAACTGATGAATCCTTTCTGTACTTGTCTGGGTAAAAACTTCTCAAAAGTCAGCAGCACTGATAAGCTTTCACTTGTTTGACCCTCTTTCCTACCGGTCAATCTTTTGCCCTCAATCACTCTGCTTCCTGTCACATTTCTGTAATATCATCTATGGACATAGATATTGGGACCGCAGTGATGTCTCCCCTCAACCTAGTATTGGCACCAGGGACATTACTTGTAATATTCATCCCATGAAGCTTTCCATCAGGCTACAACAAAATATGAACAATCTACCATTTCCAATGAACTGGGCTAATCTGACTTCACCCATCTCTTTCTGTACTGCATTGGTTAGTTGGATAGGGTGTAAATGAGGCCCTGTGGTCTCATCAAACACAATCACCACTTTCCACTCCCACACATTATTACTCTTGTTTCTTACCTTGGCCCTCTTTATGCTTTCTTTACTAGACCAACCACTGCTTTCAGTGTCAGCTCTATTTTCCCTGTCTTTCCACTACTGACTATTCCTTGACCCGCATCCTCCCACTCCAGACCATCAGAACTGACACCCATTCTGTTCGCATTCCAGCACAACTGTTCCTTCTCCAACCTTTTCTCCATTTCGTCCTCACTACTTGCCTCCTTTTCGGCTGTCAGACTTCCAAACTTCTCTCGCATCAGCAACTCATTCACCCAGTTCTGACTCCACACAGTTCTCCAGGCACGGAGTCATTCAAACAAACCTCAAATCTTGTGCATCACAAAACAACCTCCAAGCGAGCGCTTCCTCCTCCAGCTGACCGAACTCCTCTTGGGACGTCCCTACCCCATGGAGCTTCTCTTCATGCAACAGGGTCTGTGTCCACACCATTATAACTCACTAAATGATTAGTGTGTAGATGCAGCCATTTGATAGACAGCTCAGAGATATTTCCACCGCCTTTACAGAGAATTAAAATAGATTTTATTTAAAGATTATAATATAATATATGCCATTTAGCAGACGCTTTTATCCAAAGCGACTTACAGTCATGTGTGCATACATTCTACGTATGGGTGGTCCCGGGAATCGAACCCACTACCCATGGCCTTACAAGCGCCATGCTCTACCAACTGTGCTACAGAAGGACCGATTGGAGCCTGTGTACTTTTCCTAACACTTGTATTGATTTCATCAGATAATGGTTGCATGGTTGGTTCCCAACATGATCCCGCAATGCTGCCAGAGAAGAGAGAAGCTAAAAAAAGACACATTATCAGCCATTTATTCTGTAGTACTTAATGGATGTCTGGGAATGTACAATATCTGGGTTGGTTGAAAGAAGAAGCTCTCATTTCAGGTGGTATATTTAGATCCCATTGAACATAGCGTAACTGTATCATACCAATTCTCAATACATGTAAATACACATGAAATGAAATATATATTTTTTCCCTTGGTGCATTTTGGCATTAGGCACAGAGGTAAGTATGGAATTTGGTGTATGGAAGATCTTGCCACACTAAGGAACAAACATTCTGAATACTAGGCTGTTTGCAACATCAGGGCAGATGTATTGTGACATATTACCATATATGAACAAGACATATTACTCTAAAGACCAATGAAAGGTTTATATACAGACAGAGAAGTGGATCACACCATGTCCTCTGTGTCATCCTATAACTAATGAGCAGGGACTCCTGTTGCTCAGAAACCCACTAACTGCTCTCTGTTAGAACATGATATTAATCAGAGAGCAGTGTCCTGAGGAGGGCTATGTCCTTATTCTCCTCTCACATGTCTCTCAGTCTGCTGTCTGATTCTCTCCCCACACACAGGGAACAGTCATGTGTTCACCTCTTTGTAAACCCTCTTCACGTGGCTCTGTATGGTCTGAAACCATTGTGGCATTGGCCACATTCATGGCACCTATAGGTTTGTGAGCTGTGTGATGCTTCTTCAACATACTTGATGTGGTAAAGCATTTTCTACACACAGGACACATGTATGGCTTCTCCCCTGTGTGAGTCCTCATGTGCACTATCAGAGATGTATTCTGGCTGAAACATTTGCCACAATCCTGGCATTGATGTGGTTTCTCCCCTGTGTGGCTCCTCATATGTAAGTTTAGGTGTCCACGCTGAGTAAATCCTTTGCCACAATCATGACAGTGAAACGGCTTCTCCCCTGTATGACTCCTCAAATGCCTTTTCAGGAAAGTATCCCAAGCAAAATATTTACCACAAATATGACAACACTTTGCTCCAATGTGAGTTTGTAGGTGATCTATCATACCTTCTGTGGACTGACAGAATTTTCCACACACACCACAAAGATGTTCTTTATCCTGTGTGTGCGCTTGCACATGATTTAATAAAGACGCCATGGAGTCAAATTGCTTTCCACATACCTTACAACTAGGAGCAGCATCCCAGCTTACACTGGGTCTCGAGTGTGATTTTAGATGGTTCAATTTCCTGTCCTTAACACCATGAAAACTTTGTCCTTTTACGGTCTTTGTTCTCTTTGATTTGAGTGGCTTTAACATTAGACCTGACAGAGGTCCTCCACTCTCCATCCTGTCAATATGTCCTCTGTTTTCACTCTGAGCTGCAGAACACTCTGTATCTACTGCAGAGAAGGGCTGAGACTCTCTGGTTGGTTCTGATACACTATAGTCTTCTACATAAGGTTCTGTTTTGATCTGTTCAGTTGAGGTGCTGGGTAGAGAGTATCTCTCTTCAAGTGAGGACTGAGTTGGGTCCTGATAATAGTCACTTGATACACAGCCGTAAGAATTTATAAACTCGTTGAAGTGATTCTCATCCTCCTGACTGGTCCTTGGTTCATTCTGTTCATCTTTCATCCGTGTGGGTTCTGGGTCCTTCTGCCCCAGACTGGGGCTCCACTCCTGCTGCTCATCAGACACGGTGACAGTGAGCTGCTGGGGGTCTGGAGATAATGGGGGGGAAAACTCAAAAGCTGACTTGAGACGTAGCTAGGCTTACAATCATTATATTTTTTACAGAACTTGGTTTTGTAAATACTCTACAACATTAATTAAATTGAAAGCTAATCGTAATTCATATGAAATTAACGTTATTAAAACAAACACCTGCTCGTCTGTGTAACTTGATCTGTGGCTTAGAACGAATATCCAGCATGCTCCGTAGACGCCTGTTCTCCTCCTTTGTGTGAGAGACCTCCTCCTGGTACTCTGCTATCGTTTCTTCAACGACACCAAATATCTCTTCAGCTGCCGCTATCAATCTCTGGTTGAGAAACACTCTCAAGTACTCCATTTTAGACATTTTTTGAGAAGAAAAGCTGTCTCGCTTGCCAAGTTAGCCAGCGAGCTACCAACGTAAACAAAGTAAACAAGACAAAGAGCGCTGTCAGTCTTTGTGGGTGCACGGTATAATACATTTTGCATTGTCGCCCCCTACTGGAGCGGCAGGCACAGGTCGTCGCGATCCTGCAGGTGACGCCGGCTGTGCTGCTTTTGAGAAGAGGGCTGATTATTAATAGGCAAAATGAATGAATCTCTAATCCCTTTTCATACTAATCATTGATCAGATTGAATAAGTATTTCCCAATCTATTCTTGGAGGTCCTCCAGTGTGTGCATTTCTATTAAAGCCCAGCACATGTAATAGACTGCAGAGCTGGTGGTGCTGCTACAGCACAACTGGTGCAAATCTGAAGTTTAGATCAATCATTGCCTCCCTAGATCACAAAAGTACACAAAAATAAAATACACCGTAATGTTATCACTAATTCAACATTCTCATGTCTGCAATTAATTCAAGGAAGAGAAGAGGAGTAATGTATAGTGCCTTCAGAAAGTATTCACAACCCTTGACTTATTCCACATTGTGTTGTTAGTCTGAATTCAAAATGTATCTAAAAAAATACAATCTCACCCATCTACACACAGTACCTCATAATGACAAAGTGAAAATATGTTTTTAGAAATACATAAATATCTCATTTAAATAAGTATTCACACCACTGAGTCAATACTTTGTAGTAGCACCTTTGGAGGTGATTACAACTTTGAGTTGTCTTGGGTATGTCTGTATCAGCTTTGCACATCTGGATTTGGGGGTTTTCTCAAGCTCTGTTTAGTTACATGGGGAGCGGCGATGAACAGCAATCTTCAAGTCTTTCCACAGATTTTCAATGGGATTCAAGTTTGGGCTTCGGCTGGGTGACTCAATAACTTTTATTGTTCTGAAGCCATTCCAATGTTGCTTTGGCTGTATGCTTAGGTTCACTGTCCTGTTGGAATGCAAATCTTCACCCCAGTCCAAAGTCATTTGCACTCTGATCAGGTTCTCATTAAGTATTTGCCTGTATTTGGCTCCATTCATTGTTTCATCTATCCTTGCCAGTCTTCCAGTCCCTGCTGCTGAAAAGCATCCCCATAGCATGACGCTGCCCCCACCATGCTTCACAGTAGGGACGGTGTTAGACGGGTGATGAGCTGTGTCTGGTTTTCTCCAGACATCGAGCTTTGCATTCAGGCCAAAGTGTTCAATTTGTCACACCAGACCACAGAACCTTTTGCCTTATGATCCGTCTTTCACATTCCTTTTTTTGCAAACTCCAGGCATGCCGTCATGTGCCTTTTTCTCAGGAGTGGCTTCCATCTGGCCACTCTCCCATAAAGCCCAGATTGGCGAAGTGCTGTAGAGACTGTTGTCCTTCTGGCAGGTTCTCCCATCACAGCCAAGGAACTCTGAGTGGTCATTGTGTTCTTGGTCACCTCCCTGACCAAGGTCCTACTTGCCCGGTTTCTCCGTTTGGTTGGAAGGCAAGCTCTAGGCAGAGTCTGGGTAGTTCCACATTCTTTTCAATTTCCCAACGATGGACACCACTGAGCTCTCAGAAACTTTCAACACTCTAGACATTGTTTTATACCCTTCCCCAGCTATATGCCTCATCACAATTGTATCTCAGAGAACTACAGAGTTCCTTGGACTTCATGGTATAGATTCTGCTTTGACACGCACTTCTTCTTTAAGTTTTTATTGGCGAATCGCAACCAACTGGCAGGTTCAATACACCACCACCTACTGTTCTGGAGTGTGAGGCCGATATATACCACTATATTCTCTCAACTAACCCTGAACTTCTAATAAAATAAAACAATTCCCTACAAACCTCACTACTCCCGTTATCCCCACATAAAATACCACCTTCTCCCTATTCCAGTCCAACCTCTCTGACCCTGTCAAACAACCTCTCCCTTTCTACATCACACATCACACAAAATAATATGTTCCATTTCCTCTACCATACAGCCATTACACATTCCAGTACCATGCTTCCCTATCAATTTCCAAGAGGAATTCAATTCCGTATGCCCTAATCTGATCCTACACAACATAACTTCCTCTCTTCTGTTCCCATTATATGACACTATCTCCAGTACAGATTTCCGTGTACTATAAACATGTCTGCCCTTACCCATCCCATTGTCTCTGCCAGCAATCTAACCCATTTTTCAGAATCAATGTTTTAATTTCCTCTCTACCCAACTGCACCTGTATATCCACAATATTATTTTCACTGCTTTTTTGGCTATTATATCTACTATATAATTTCCATTAACTCCTTTATGAGCTGGAATCCAACAGAACTGAATGTCAATACCATTTATTTAAGCCCAACAACAGCAGCATTATTTCTACCCATAAATCCTCATGTTCTGACTTTCAAATCAAAATCACATTTTATTTGTCACAAACACACCTTTAGCACGTTATTGTGGATGTAGC
Organism: Oncorhynchus keta; assembly: GCF_023373465.1. Classification (NCBI taxonomy): domain Eukaryota; kingdom Metazoa; phylum Chordata; class Actinopteri; order Salmoniformes; family Salmonidae; genus Oncorhynchus; species Oncorhynchus keta. The sequence goes on along the minus strand of NC_068451.1, from coordinate 25,056,145 downwards.
GAAATGCTTTCCAGATCTTAAACTACACAAAACAGACATAGAATCCAAACATGTTGCTATTCTTCCTGGTTGGAGCTCTATCCATTGCAATCCAACAATTATCACATCTATTTCTGTTGAATCTACAGATAAATCATTTGTTAGCCTCTTGCAGAGATTAACATCGAACTCAGTAATAAATGCACCTGATGCTGTCTTCCCATTCATGGGATCCTTTGAACCATCTGTATGCACTGCAAGACAAGAATAAAACTGATCAGTAATATATTGATCCACTATTGTTGCTACATGATCTTCTTCACGCCACCGTTTCTTTTCTTCGATCAGGCTAAAAATCGACATGTGGTCTTGTATAAAACCACAGTAACACATTTCCTATTGCCACAGATGGCTCTATAACAAGTTCCCTGGTGTCCATCTTTATAAACCCCTTTTCCAAATCTCTGGGTCAAAACCCCTCTTTTGATATCTTTCATATTACCAGCAGTCTTCCAATACTGTCAGTGTAGGATGATCTCCCATACTACCCTTCAGTCTTGCCCAGTACGCCAGGGTACACTTAACTCTAAGGGTTAGTGGCATTTCCCCATTATCTACTTGTAAAGCCTCAACCGGTGTAGTTTTAAATGCACCATCGCACAGCCTGAGTGCCCTAGATTGCCTATCTGCCCTCTCTGACATGCACTGTCAACTGTGTTGCCTTATATAGACAGGTGTGTTTCTTTCTAAATCATGTCTGAACAATTGAATTGGACACAGCTGGACTCCAAGTTGTAGCGACAGTTCAAGGATGATCAAAGGAAATTGGATGCACCTGAGCTAAGGGGTATGCATATGTCAATGAGATATTTCTGCAATTCATTTTCAATACATTTCTTAAAACATGTTTTCACTTTGTTATTATGGGGTATTGTGTGTAGATGGGTGAGGAAAAATATGAATCAACTTTGAATACAGGCTGTAACAGAACAAAATGTGGAATAAGTCAAGGGGTATGAATACTTTCTGAAGGCACTGTATTTCATAGAAATAAAGCCAGTCGATTCAGATAAATACATGTTTTAATGCACCTCTTGTACGGTCTGAAACACTCTCCCTACACAGGAAACTACTGCCGTGTTGTCAGGAGGATTTTCATCAGGTTGTTATTATGGTTTCTCCCTCTTGTGAATGTTCTCAGACCTTCTAGGGGACTTCATCCATTTGAAGCATTTAGCAGCAATCAAATCAAAACATTTTCTTCGTGACACTTTGTAAGCAACAGGTGTAGACTAACAGTGAAACATAATTGCACTGTCTTACCCAGAGAAACGTACAGTCAGTGTATTCAAAACAGGTAAAACAACCACATTAACAGTCACTGGAATAAAAACATTACCTCAATAAAGCGGCTGAGTGAAACATGTATCGTAAACAAGGTCTACAGTCAGTATTTTCTACACTAAAGTATTCTGTGCATTGTCATTATATGTCCTCCCAAACATCCAGTCTATGCAAAGCCTCTGCCAGTCACTGCAGTGAAGTCTTCTCTTCCATGTGAAATCTCATGCCAGGTTGACTGGGTGCTAGTGCTGAAATACATGTCACAAAGATGGCAATGATGTGGGTTTTCCCATGTGGATCTTCATGTGTAGTTTCCGGTGATAATTCTGCTTGAATCCTTGGCCACAATACTGGCACTTATATGGTTTCACCCCTGTATGAGTCCTCATGTGGACTGTCAGATCAGGGTTTCTGTTGAAACATTTGCCACAAACAGGGCAGCGATGTGGTTTCTCCCCAGAGTGGCTCTTCATATGCACAGCCAGGTGTCCACTCTGACTGAATCCTTTGCCACAATCATGACAGTGAAACGGCTTCTCCCCTGTATGACTCCTCAAATGCCTTTTCAGGAAAGTATCCCAAGCAAAACATTTACCACAAACACGACAACACTTTGCTCCAATGTGAGTTTGTAGGTGATCTATCATACTTTCTGTGGACTGACAGAATTTTCCACACACACCACAAAGATGTTCTTTATCCTGTGTGTGCGCTTGCACATGATTTAATAAAGACGCCATGGAGTCAAATTGCTTTCCACATACCTTACAACTAGGAGCAGCATCCCAGCTTACACTGGGTCTCGAGTGTGATTTTAGATGGTTCAATTTCCTGTCCTTAACACCATGAAAACTTTGTCCTTTTACGGTCTTTGTTCTCTTTGATTTGAGTGGCTTTAACATTAGACCTGACAGAGGTCCTCCACTCTCCATCCTGTAAATATGTCCTCTGTTTTCACTCTGAGCTGCAGAACACTCTGTATCTACTGCAGAGAAGGGCTGAGACTCTCTGGTTGGTTCTGATACACTATAGTCTTCTACATAAGGTTCTGTTTTGATCTGTTCAGTTGAGGTGCTGGGTAGAGAGTATCTCTCTTCAAGTGAGGACTGAGTTGGGTCCTGATAATAGTCACTTGATACACAGCCGTAAGAATTTATAAACTCATTGAAATGATTCTCATCCTCCTGACTGGTCCTTGGTTCATCTTGTTCATCTTTCATCCGTGTGGGTTCTGGGTCCTTCTGCCCCAGACTGGGGCTCCACTCCTGCTGCTCAGGGGAAACCACCTCATCAGACACGGTGACAGTTAGCTGCTGGAGGTCTGGAGAGGAGAGAGGGATGAAATAGAAAATTCAAGAGCTGAATTGACGTACCCAGCTAACAACAAAATGTTCCCACACCTTATTTTGATATTTCCTTAAGCATCGCATTCGGTCATTAACTAAGGTTTTCTTAGGAATGTTCCTGGGATGTGCAAGGCATGTTTCCAAGAGACCATTCCATTAATGTCAAATAGAACATACCCAGAACATGGTTACCATGTTCTCAGAACGTAATATATTAATGTTCTAGACATGTTTCATGGGAATTTTGCAAGAACATTCATGTCTCCAGTTTTCTGCTGGTTAGGAGAATATTTCATCAATGTCCCACCAAACATACACAGAACATGGTTGTCATGTTCTCAGAACATGAGATATTAATGTTCGAGACATGTTTAATAGGAACCTTGCAAAAACATTTGTGTCCACAATATAAAATGTTTTACACATCACGTCTTGTTACTGTTGCCAAGCCAATTAAGGCCCTGATTGGTGAACAACTGATTCATTCAAATCTTTGTCTGTTGGCAAGGTTAGGGAAACTCATACAGAGTACTTTTAAAACACTGTGTTTTAAACTTCCATTTTTGACATACATAATTACATTGTGCATGTTCAATTAATCAGGAAGTATTATTCAACATGTCCACACCTGGGATTTGAACTCTTAACCCCTTAATTCACAGTACTCCAATCTTCCTGCTACACCATCATGTCTGTGTAAAGTAGGCTGTCAGTTCATCTGATTGATCTCTTATTTATTTTCTTATTCCAGCAATTTAAAGGCTTTCTCTATAGTTGCCTAATATTGATGGGTCATATTAACCTGTTTTAATGATACTTCTGAATCACTATGATCAATAAAATGTTTTCTTGGGTGTACTTTTAACAGAGATTTACTTCAAACATGGGTGTGTTGTAACTGTTGCTAAATAAAGACTAACATATTGCTAAGAATGTGAGAGTAGGTTGACTCTCCTGCGGTTCTCAAACCAAGGTCACTAGCACCAATGACGAACAACTTAACGACTGTCCCAATGAGGGTTATTTCTAGGGCAGGGCTCTCCAACCCTGTTCCTGGAGAGCTACCCGCCTCTAAGTTCACTCCAACCCCAGTTGTAACTAACCTGATTCAGTGTATCCACCAGCTAATTATGATAATCAGGTGTGCTATATTATTGTTGGAGTGAAAACCTACAGGATGGTAGCTCTCTAGGAACAGAGCTGGATAGCCATGCTCTGGGGCATGAACTCATTGGGAAAGGGGGATTCCTAGTCTGTTGTACAATTGAATGCCTTCTACTGAAATGTGTCTTCCGCATTTAACCCAACACCTCTGAATCAGAGGGGTGCAGGGGGCTGCCTTAATCAACATCCAGGTCTTTGGTACCCAGAGAACAGTGGGTTAACTGCCTTGCTCAGGGGCAGAGCCACAGATTTTTACCTTGTCAGTTCGGGGATTCGATCCAGCAACCTTTTAGTTACTGACTCAACACTCATCAATAGTTAGGCCCTGTCAAGAAGAAACCCTAACCCTCCTCCCGAGACACTTGAGTAGACCTGAAACAACTTGATATGTGTAAGCAATAGGGTGAATTAACTTTGAAGTACACTCAATACAAACATATTGATCCTAGTGATTGAGGAGTATCGTTAAAACAGGTTAATATGCTGCACAAACATTAGATAATATAGAAAGCCCTTCAATTGTTGAAATAAGTCAATCAAATCAATGAGAGAATAGTCAAATTAACTGATAACTGACACAGACATGGTGGCGTAGCAGGAAGATTTGATTGCCATGAACAAATCGGTTGCGAGTTCAAATCCCACATGTTGCATAATAATTACTACAAATCAACATGCACAATGTAATCATGCATGTCAAATGTGGTAGTTGAAAATAGTGTGTTAAAAGCACTGTGGGTGTGTGAGTAACCTTAACTTTGCCAAAAGACAAAGAGCTGTGAACGGATTACCAATCAGGGTCTTAATGGGCTTGGCAACAGTAACAAGGTGTGATGTGTAATGTTTTTTTGGGGGAGAACGTTTCTTTCGGGAAAAATCAGGCGACATACTGACAACTGATACACAGAAATGTTATTGCAATGTTCCCATGAAATGTGTCTAGAACATGAACATCTTACATTCTGAGAACTTGGCACCATGTCCTGTGTAGAATTTGTGGGACGTTGCTGCAATAGTTTCCTAACCATCCGAAAACCTGACAGAAATATTTTTTGCAACGTACCATAAAGCGCGTCTAGAACATTGTTATATATTCTGATAACATTGTAACGACGTTCTTGATAAGATCTGTGTGACATTAAAAAGAGAATGTTCTAACTTTAACACCAAAACATGCTAACGGGTTCTCAGAATGTCTTTGCTAACAAAGATAGAATGTTTCCATAACTAAAGGAAAACTAGAAAATCAAACTTGGGACGATTAGGGTAACATAAAAAAAAGAATCTCCCTATAATTGTTTGCCAGGTAGTTAGATGGGTTTAAGATTGAGTATTCTTCTTACAGATATTGGAACCATCTACACTCAACATGTTATTACATTGATAGCTTATCGTGTCTCATATTAAATGAATGTTGAAAATGCAAACACACCTTGTCTATGTAACTTGATATCTGGCTTAGTACGGATATCGAGCGTGAGCCGTAGACGACTGTTCTCCTCCCTTGTGCGAGAAACCTCTTCATTGTACCTTGCTAGGGTTTCTTCAACGACACCAAATATCTCATCAGCTGCCGCTATCAATCTCTGGTTTAGAAACATTCTCAATAACTCTATTTTAGACATTTGTAGAGAAGGAAAGTTGGCTAGATAGCTACCAAGTCGAAAATATAAAGAGCGCTGAGGCGAAGCGAGAGGTTTCACTCTCCCCTCACTCTGTCCAAAACAAGCCCAATGCGTTTACATGGGCTTATTATTATTTTTTTTACCCAAGGTCGTCGCCTACCTTCCCATTGTTAGGGCGGAGATATGAGCATCTCGTCATTATATAGTCTTTGTGCGTGCACGACATAATACATTTTGCACTGTCGTCCCCTGCTGGAGCGGAAGGCGCAGGTCGTGAAGCTCCTGCAGTTTGCACTAGTATATTCTGCCTTTGAGAAGAGGACACTGATTACTGAGCAAAATTAATTAATCTCTCGTCATTAATCAGATTGAATAAGTATATCCCAATCTATTGTTGGAGTTCCTCCAGTGTCTGTACATTTCTATTCTAATCCTGCAAATAGACCTAAATGTGAAAGACTGCAGAGCTGGTGGCACTGCTCCAGCACTACTGGTGCAAATCTGAAGTTTAGATTAATAATTGCCTCCCTAGATCACAAAAGTACATAAAAAATAGAATATACCATAATGCTATCACTAATCCAACATTCTCATGTCTGTAATTAACTAAAGAAAGAAGAGGGATATATTTCATAGAAATAAAGAATGACAGCAGATTTAGGGAATTAGATGTTTTAATGCACTTCCTTGTGTTGTCTGAAAGACTCTCCCTACACGGGGCGACTGTCACGGTGTCATGAGGTTTTTTGTCGGGTTGTCATTATGTTTTCTCCCTCTTGTGAATGTTCTTCTCGTATCTTCTAGGGGAGTTCACCCATTTTAAGCATTTAGCAGCAATCATTGCATTATGTATGTTTTTCATAAAACAATTATATGGTTTCTCTCCTGTGTCAATTGGACTTCTTGCATTTACATTTTGGTCATTTAGTTGACACTCTTACCCAGAGCAACTTACAATTAGTGATTTCAAAACAGGTAAAACAACCACATTAACAGTCACTGCAAGTAACATATTTCCTCAATAAAGCGTCTGAGTGAAACTTGTATCACAAACAAGGTCTACAGTCAGTATTTTCTACACTAAAGTATTCTGTGCATTGTCATTATATGTCCTCCCAAACATCCAGTCTATGCAAAGCCTCTGCCAGTCACTGAAGTGAAGTCTTCTCTTCCATGTGAAATCTCATGCCAGGTTGACTGGGTGCTAGTGCTGAAATACATGTCACAAAGATGGCAATGATGTGGGTTTTCCCATGTGGATCTTCATGTGTAGTTTCCGGTGATAATTCTGCTTGAATCCTTGGCCACAATACTGGCACTTATATGGTTTCACCCCTGTATGAGTCCTCATGTGGACTGTCAGATCAGGGTTTCTTATGAAACATTTTCCGCATAAACGACAGCAAAATGGCCTCTCCCCTGTGTGAATCTTCATGTGTGTGTTCATATAAGGTTTACTGCTGAAACATTTCCCACAAACAGGGCAGCAATGCGGTTTCTCACCAGAGTGGCTCTTCATATGTACAGCCAGGTTTCCACTCTGACTGAATCCTTTGCCACAAAACTGGCAGCGGTACGGTCTCTCCCCTGTATGAATCCTCTTGTGTGCTGTGAGATCTGGATTTTTTCTGAAACACTTGCCACAATCAGGACAGCGAAACGATTTCTCCCCTGGGTGAATCTTCATATGATCATTCAGCTCAGCACTTCCAGGGAAAAATGTACCACAAACATGACAAACTTTAGCTCCAACGTGGGTTTCTAGATGATCTAACATGCTTTCTGTGGACTCTAAGTGTATTCCACACACACCACATAGACATTCTTTGTCCTGTGCATGCTTTCTTGCATGATTCACTAAAGAAGCTAAGTAGGAGAAATACATTCCACAAAATTTACAGTGGATATAGGCACTTTGTTTTCTTACTGTCTGTAATCTCTTTGATGGTGATCTCTTGGATTTAAGTGGCTTTGAACCTGACAGAGGTCTACACTCTACCCCTTTGACACATTTAATGTTTTTACTCTGAGCTGCAGAAGACTCTAGATTTTCTGCAAATAGGGGCTGAGGCTCACGGGATGGTTCTGATACTCCATTGTCTTCTGCATCAAGTTCTGATTTGATCTGTATCATGTTCTGTTCAGTTAAGGTGCTGGGTAGAGAGTAGTTCCTCTGTGCAGTTGAGGTGCTGGGAAGACAGTACGTCTCTTCATAGTCTTCACTTTGGGTTTCATAAAGAAGTGAGGACTGAGTCAGGTCCTGGTGGTTGTAGTCATTTTTCAAAGATGACTCTAGTTCCTCCGGTTCCTCTTTTATCTGTATGTAATGTGGGTCTTCCTTCCCCAGCCTGGGGCTCCACTCCTGCTCACAGTGTTGCTGCTCAGGGAGAACCTCCTTTTCAGATACAGGGTGGTGGGTGGACTGTTGGATGTCTGGAGGGAAGGATAGAGAATGAAATAAAACATCTAAAACGTTGACATGAATAGTATTCTAGTTAGACAGCTAGCTAGGAATGTAGATAGATACTAACATAGCTACATTGTCATTTTGTCGATAAATCCTGACATTTATCACTTGACATATGCAAAGAACGTTTAAAATATAACAGCAAGCAGCCTCAGTCACACACCTATTCTGTGTAATAGTATATCTGGTTTAATAACTACATCGAGCATGCTACGCAGACGGCTGTTCTCTTCCTGGTACTCTGCTATCGTTTCTTCAATGACGCCGAATATCTCCTCAGCTGCCATTGTCAATCTCTGGCTGAGAAACACTCTCAACAACTGTATATTAGACATTTTTTTTAGGAAAAAAGTTGTGTCAGCTTGCTAACGGATAATGACAGGAACATTTACAGCAACATAGCGTAGACACTGTATGGGGTTAACAAAGGAGGGCGTTCCTTTGAGCACGACGGCAAACACATTTTGCACTATCGCCACCTGCTGGAACGGAATGCGACTTCGGTGCTTCAAATTGTTGTCCTTTTGGAACAGGAAACATAGTAAGTAAGTCAGTTGTATGGGGTCAATTTCACGCCATATGTATTGAATTAAAAATAAAATAAATCGTGAACATTAAACATAAAGTTGAGAATGTAAACATATTTTCGAGGACGGGTGAAATAATGGGATGTTGAAATCAAAAAACAAACAATTGAAAGCAAAATGTATAGCATTGTAAACAAAAATCAGACATCAAAAGCAAAACCCAAAAACGTGTAAGCAAATTATTTTAAAGCGAGAGCAAAACTCTATGACAAATTATACAATATATATGTATATATATTTCAAAACGAATGCAAAAATCGTTTTCTGTTAAACTTTCCCGGCAACCAATTATATGGAATACATTTTGCCTACGCTCTTGCCTGCATGGACTACGTTTTGGTTACGCGACTCGTATCTTTGCTTTCACTGCCAGTCTTTTCGATTGCGAGTTTTGGCATTATTTTTCCGTGAAGGGCGTGTTTTAGAGGAAGGCTTAAACAATGAGTCTCCATTTTTTATTTTATTTAACCAGGTAAGAAAGTTGAGAACAAGTTCTCATTTACAACTGCGACCTGGCCAAGATAAAGCAAAGCAGTTTGACACATACAACAACACAGAGTTACACATGGAGTAAAACAAACATACAGTCAATAATACAGTAGAAAAATAAGTCTATACATGATGTGAGCAAATGAGGTGAGATAAGGGAGGTAAAGGCAAAAAAAAAGGCCATGGTGGCGAAGTAAATACAATATAGCAAGTAAAACACTGGAATATTAGATTTGCAGTGGAAGAATGTGCAAAGTAGAAATAAAAATAATGGGGTACGAAGGAGCAAAATAAATAAATAAATACAGTAGGGGAAGAGGTAGTTGTTTGGGCTAAATTATAGATGGGCTATGTACAGGTGCAGTAATCTGTGAGCTGCTCTGACAGCTGGTGCTTAAAGCTAGTGAGGGAGATAAGTGTTTCCAGTTTCAGAGATTTTTGTAGTTCATTCCAGTCATTGGCAGCAGAGAACTGGAAGGAGAGGCGGCCAAAGGAAGAATTGGTTTTGGGGGTGACCAGAGAGATATACTGTACCTGCTGGAACGCGTGCTACAGGTAGGTGCTGCTATGGTGACCAGCGAGCTGAGATAAGGGGGGACTTTACCTAGCAGGGTCTTGTAGATGACCTGGAGTGGTAGGTAGTATATGGGGCTTTGGTGACAATATGGTTGGCACTGTGATAGACTGCATCCAATTTATTGAGTAGGGTATTGGAGGCTATTTTGTAAATGACATCGCCGAAGTCGAGGATCGGTAGGATGGTCAGTTTTACGAGGGTATGTTTGGCAGCATGAGTGAAGGATGCTTTGTTACAAAATAGGAAGCCAATTCTAGATTTAACTTTGGATTGGAGATGTTTGATGTGAGTCTGGAAGGAGAGTTTACAGTCTAACCAAACACCTAGGTATTTGTAGTTGTCCACGAATTCTAAGTCAGAACCGTCCAGAGTAGTGATGCTGGACAGGCGGGCAGGTGCAGGCAGCGATCGGTTGAAGTGCATGCATTTAGTTTACTTGTATTTAAGAGCAGTTGGAGGCCACGGAAGGAGAGTTGTATGGCATTGAAGCTCACCTGGAGGGTTGTTAACACAGTGTCCAAAGAAGGGCCAGAAGTATACAGAATGGTGTCGTCTGCGTAGAGGTGGATCAGAGACTCACCAGCAGCAAGAGCGACATCATTGATGTATACAGAGAAGAGAGTCGGCCCAAGAATTGAACCCTGTGGCACCCCCATAGAGACTGCCAGAGGCCCGGACAACAGGCCCTCTGATTTGACACACTGAACTCTATCAGAGAAGTAGTTGGTGAACCAGGTGAGGCAATCATTTGAGAAACCAAGGCTATCGAGTCTTCCGATGAGGATGTGGTGATTGACAGAGTCGAAAGCCTTGGCCAGGTCAATGAATACGGCTGCACAGTATTGTTTCTTTTCGATGGCGGTTAAGATATCATTTAGGACCTTGAGCGTGGCTGAGGTGCACCCATGACCAGCTCTGAAACCAGATTGCATAGCGGAGAAGGTGCGGTGGGATTCGAAATGGTCGGTAATCTGTTTGTTGACTTGGCTTTCGAAGACCTTAGAAAGGCAGGGTAGGATAGATATAGGTCTGTAGGAGTTTGGGTCTAGAGTGTCCCCCCCTTTGAAGAGGGGAAGACCGCAGCTGCTTTCCAATCTTTAGGAATCTCAGAAGACACGAAAGAGAGGTTGAACAGGCTAGTAATAGGAGTTGCAACAATTTTGGCAGATCATTTTAGAAAGAAAGGGTCCAGATTGTCTAGCCCGGCTGATTTTTAGGGGTCCAGATTTTGCAGCTCTTTCAGAACATCAGCTGACTGGATTTGGGAGAAGGAGAAATGGGGAAGGATCGGGCGAGTTGCTGTGGGGGGTACAGTGCAGTTGACCAGGGTAGGGGTAGCCAGGTTGAAAGCATAGCCAGCCGTAGAAAAATGCTTATTGAAATGTTCAATTATAGTGGATTTATCCGTGGTGACAGTCACAACCGTCACTCCAAAACTAGCGGACCAATGGAGACTCATTGTTTACACCCTTCACGGAAAATAATGCCAAAACCTGCAATCGAAAAGACTGGCAGTGAAAGCAAAGAAACAGACATCGAAAGCAAAGATACGAGTAGCGTAACCAAAAGGTAGTACATGCAGGCAAGAGTGTAGGCAAAATGTATTCAATTGCATTGGTTGGTGGGAAAGTTTAACCGGAAACGATTTTTGCATCCGTTTTCAAATATATATTTTTTTATCATTTCTCGTAGAGTTTTGCTCTCAACTTGTAAGCAAATAATTTTAAAGCGAGAGCAAAACTCTATAACAAATTATTTGGGTTTTGCTTTTGATGTCTTTGTTTACAATTCTATACATTTTGCTTTCAATTGTTTGGTTTTTCATTTCAACATACATTATTTCACCCGTCCTCGAAAATATAATGTTTACATTCTCAACTGAATTTTTCAAAAAAAGACTGCAGTCAGAGTGCAGTACTGCGTCCAAAACAACAGCTTTCTTTTTACTGCAGAAATGTAGCAACGTAATAGCAGTGAGTGCTGTATAACTACAGTTCAATTATTCTGCATCCAAAATACCACAGTGAACTGCACTTTCTGCACTTTCAAAACCGCAGTAATTTTTTTGTAAGGGGCAGCAGTTGTTGGGGGTTAATTGCCTTGCTCACGGGCAGAACAGCAGATTTTTCCACCTTGCCGGCTCGAGGATTCGAACCGATAAAACCTTTTGGGTACTGGACCAACTCGCTTAACAGCTAGACTACCTTGATTTTTCAAACAATGGCCTGTATAATGATTCTTATTTGAATTAGGTCAGTGTTGCCCCTGGATGATGCATTATTCTTTTTTTCTTTTTTTAAATGTACACCTTTTTTCTCCCCAATTTTGTGATATCCAATTGCGATCCAATTACGATTTTGTCTCATCGCTGTAACTCCCCAACAGGCCCAGGAGAAGCGAAGGTCGAGTCATACATCCTCCGAAACATGACCCGCCAAACCGCGCTTTTTAACACCTGCCCGCTTAACCCGGAAGCCACCAGCACCCATGTGTCGGAGGAAACACTGTTCAACTGACGACCGAAGTCAGCCTGCAGGCGCCCGCCCCGCCACAAGGAGTCTCTAAAGCGTGATGAGCCAAGTAAAGCCCCCCCTACCAAACCCTCTCCCAACCCGGATGACACTGGGGCAATTGTGCGCCACCCTATGGGATTCCCGATCGAACCCGGGTCTGTAGTGACACCTCAAGCCCCTGGACACTGCTTTTATCAATCCTAACCATCTCAGGTCTATGATTACAAGAGTACACAATAGGCACAATAGGCCACTCCAGAGCCATGTATTTAGAAAATCTAAATACAGGGCTCTGTGCCAAACTATAACCTTAAAGGCAGCATATACTAAGATTGTATGCTATACTCTAATTGTTAACACTCATACTTTGTGTCCATCTCACCAGATTACACAGCTTCTCTCAGTTGCACCTGACTGAAGGCATCATTTCAGGGTCTGAGGGACAACTACGACACCGTCCTCACATCCAAGAACCAGGTCTGGATCCAAAATGATGCTTTGACTTCAACTCAAGCTAAGCTACAGAAAATGAACAGCTATGTGGCTGTGGTTAAGGACCAACTGGAGAGAGACTACATGTAACTTGTCGCAACCAAGGACCAGTCAGAGAGGCAACACAGGAATCTTGCTGCTTCTCATAACCAATTAGAAAGAGAGTAAGAAGGCCTACTGACATCCAACAACCAATTGTACATTTTTTAAAAACTACATAGACCTGACAGCATCTAAAAACCAACAGTATCTAAAAACCTACTACAGAGAGATAAAAGATCCCACATGAACCAGGGAACGGTCACAGAGACAACCCCTGAACATCAGTGCAGCTTAACGCCTCGATCACACCAACGCGTCATTGCATTTTGGTACACCAGAAGTACATTCATTTCCAATGGAATGCTACTTTTGCCTTCCAGCATTGCAGAGGCAGTTGCAGTGCGTTCTGTGTGGTGCATACGTTGGAATTATCAAACTGTATGCCTCGATGGCTCGGCAGAAATGGTAGCGGAAGGTAAATGTTGAACTTTTGTTGCAAACATATCCAGATGATGCGGCATAACATTTTGCACAAAGACACTGTTGGTGTGATCAAAGCGTTATGACCAGTTGAGGTGAGTGCATGTGAGGGTCGCAGAGACTAAAAACCAACTTCAGTTAGATCTCATAAGTCTCTTTGAAACTGAGGTTTTGAACAGAGACTTTGTTGTCACGGTGAGGGAAAGGAATTCCCTTCAGAAGATGCCTACAGAGCTGGTCAACTTCCTGCCTGTGGACCGACACTGTCCACTCAGAGACCAGATCACCCAAGGTCAGCAGTGTCTTGATTTATCTGTCCATCTACATCTATATGCACTATATACTGCGTGTTTGTGTGCAATGTGCATGAATATGTTAATGTGTGTGTTTGTGAAATGTGCATGTATATGTTATTGTCTGTGTATGCTTGTTTCTGTATGTGTGTGTGTGCAACGTGCATGAATGTGTTCTTATGTGTGTGTGTCTGTGCGCGTGTGGAAGTGTTTGTGTACATCATCACCTCACAAACCTTGTCTTAAGGGCTGGAAGATTTTCTCTTCCGGGTGTTACTTCTTCTCCACTGAGGAGGAGCTGGAGCAGCGGTCGAGTTGACTGTTCAACAGGGCGGAGACCTGGTGGTCATTAGTCCAGAGGAACAGGTGAGATACATTGTATTGGAGGTGGGTTAAATCTATGGTGCAAGGTGGTTGGGCCCCAAAACAATCTTTACTCTTGTAATAATACAGGATATAATACGCATAGATTATGGCCATTGGATGTATAGAAAATCAATGTATCTCTGTGGACTCTCCCAGGTAGAAAGAGCCCAGTGCTGTGAATGCGAGGGGAGACAGTGTGTGCCTCCACCATCAGAGAGACCAACCCTTCTCGGAGCTGGAGAAGAGACCTGCAGCATCATGTCCGGATGGATCTGTGGGAGCTCAGCGCTCATATAGTCAGCATTGCCATATAGACACACGCATGCACAGAGCACATTTATATGTAGCCTTAAAATCCTCCAATAAAATAGCATTAATACACGATAAGGTTTGATTTCTTGTGGCAATAGCATAGCGGTGCTGGTCATAGTAAGTGGTGAAAACGACATGTACATGAGAGGATATTTATTAGATATTCTGGGGGAAATGATCTAATAGGTCACTATACTGTTTTGAATCTGCAATACTGTCTCATTCGCGTTCTTCATGTATAAAATGAGTAGGCCTCTGACTACAGCATCATCTTCGTCTCCTCGCCAACACGTCCTAAAAAATAAGTGCAGTGATTGGTTACTGCTTGTTGTTGTTCTACTGCCAAGCTCTGCGTGCGAGACGAGGCGTATTCATTAGTTGATTCAGTTGCAAAACGTTTTGTCTGTTGATAAACGTTTTGCAACTAAAACTAGAGTTTATATTGGACCCCTCCCAGTTTCTGTTCCATTTTTTCTTTTTGCTTCCGTTTGGTTCCGAGAGTAAACGGTTTCCGTTTTGCAACAGACAAAACGTTTTAGAACCGAACCTGACTAATGAATACACCCCAGCTGTGTTGACAACACTGACCATCGTCGAACAACGAAGGCGAGTTTCACAAAATAACATATTATTTAGCTTGTTGCAACGATTAACAATATTATATTGACAATGAATAACCGCATGTTTAGTCTTTACATGTATTTGAACGTCTTGATACATCTTCATGGTATAGTCAGCTGTTGTTGTTGCTAGCTAGCGATAATTTCGTAGCTAACGTTAGCTAGCTAGCTAGCTACCCAAATGGTTCATCCAGTTGCAACTAATTATTTTGATGTTTCCATCTAGCTTACTATCAAATCGAGACAAATGTAGCAATGCATGAGGGGCCATCTCTATTTTTGACAGTTTTCAAGGGCTGTCAATCTAAAATGTAAAGTGCAGTTTTTTTTCTTCCGGCAGTGGAACGTCTGTTACGTAACATAATTTGTTGCACTGTCAACACAGTTTGAACTTGCAAGGTATGGTGGCTCGGCGAGATCTCGAGCTCTCCAACGTAGCCACAACGAAAACGAAGTAGCTTTGTGTTCACCGCAAAATCGGTTATTATTAGACAGTTGGTTGCATTTTAAAGCCTGTAACTGTCCATGTCAATATCTCGTGGTCCATTCGCGTTGTGGCTGCTGTCTGGCTTGTTATTTGATAACCTGATAAACCTAGCCAGTCCTGTTGTTTAGTTTGACATTTTGAGTCGTTAGTTCATTGCTACCCACATTGTCTAATTAACTTTATTCTTATCACAATGGCCTAGGTGCATTGGGAAAGGATAGCCAGCTAGCTTGTTAACAATGGCAACCATGCGTCGTCCAAGGTACTCTCTCCGAGACTCTCTGTACTGGGACGAGACTGAGTGCCTGACGTACTATGGGATGCTCTCTCTACACGAGATGTTTGAAGTTGTCGGTTCTCAACTGACAGAGACAGACGTTGAGGTGCTGTCGTTCCTCTTGGATGAGACCTATCCGGCTGGAGGGCACCCCTTGGACCCAGCTGGCTGGACCAGCGAGCCCGGTGAGGAAGACCCTGAGGCCAGTAAAGGAGTCTCCCCCAGCCCAGTGCTCCTGGAGGCCTGGCGGCGGTTACAGCCCAAGGTTCCTGCTTTGGCCTGCCCTACCGCTGCCCGCCACAAGCCCAAGAGTGGGCTAGAACTGCTGCTGGAGCTGGAGAGACGTGGGTACCTCAGTGAGGGTAACCTGGAGCCCCTGTTGCAGCTGCTGCGAGTCCTGACGCGACACGACCTCCTGCCTTTGGTGTCCCGCAAGAAAAGGAGGACAGGTAAGGGACTGTAACAGAGTGCTGTTCATAACTGGAAGCCAACATGCAGTAATAGAGACAATGTTGTCATAATCACCTGTAGGCCTACTCCTCCCAGCTGTGTGTTATCTGCCAGTCCGTCTACACTCTGCTGTGTCAGTGTCTGACCTTAATCTACCTCTCAGTATCACCAGAACGTTTCAGAGTGGACTACGGGACAGAGGACAAAAGACAGGTGTGCACATCTGGACTGACTGACCCCTGTGCACAGACAGAATCACATGACGAACACGCCACCCAGCAATGGAGGGGGGGTAAGCTACACTCCGGTACAATCTGTGCATGCCTGAACTTGTCTCTAAGAAATGTCAGTAACTGTTTCTGAAATTGTCTGGATTTGCACCAGTTAAGCATTGCTGGATTTGTGTCTGTCCAAAAGGTGTTGACTCTGCCAGGCCAACGCCCGCCCCCCTACGGAAGAAGAGGGGTAAAGGCCGCCGCTGGACCAGCAAGCCCACTGCCCACAGGAGAAGAACGGGCATCCCTGAAACTCCTCCCCCACCTATATCTGAGAAAGTGACCTGCGGTAAGACCCGCCTCCATGCCATTCTCTTTTTCTCTAGTTTCCCTTCCATCTCTCTTTCTCTATTGTCTTTCCATCTCTCTCTTTAACCCACTTGCTCATTCACCACACTCTCTCTGGGTTCCTCTCTTGCCATTATACATGTCTGAGTCTCTCTCTCTCTGGGTTCCTCTCTTGCCATTATACATGTGTCTGAGTCTCTCTCTCTCTGGGTTACATCCATTTTCTATCTCACTTCTAATGAGAAGCTGTAAGCACCATCACCCCAACAGCCCTTAACAGTGATGATACTACAAATCTCTGCCATATCAGAATGTCCCAGTCACCACCTTGTTTCACCAGTAAGTTTAAACTTAAAATACCCATATCAAGCAACCTTAAATCCAGCCAGTGCCGTGTTCATGTCCTCACATAAGATAACGACTTCAGTTTGCTCCCTCTGCTCAGCTTATACCCTGACCATAAGTTGACCGTCCCACCGTTGCTGGTTTGAGAATGGTTTGCATGGGCCTCCTGGGAGATCAATACTACCCTGCAGGCATGTTGGACTGAGTGGGCTGTGCTGTAACAATACTGTCAGAGCAGAGCATGTGTGAATGAGTGACCGCTCATCAGTAAATATACAACCCATACTGACTGGCTGTGTTTGACCTGACTTAACCCCTCAACCTGGTCATCATATGCTCTCTGTGGTGGTCAAAGTGTCTCACACTCAAACATTATCACCAGGGTTTCAGACAGCGTTTTACACACTCCTGGGGTCTTTGATTGTGTGCTTCCTGCCACACTAACATCCTCACAATGGAGGGATTCTGTAGACGTCCACACAAGGATAGTCTGCTTGCACGGCCAAGCAAAAAACAATAACCTGAAACGGAATGAAATGAAATGTATCTGTTCTGTTTCATGATGACCTTAGCACATAGGGGAATTGGGTTGGCTCGCCTACAACTTCCATCTATCAAATATACTATGCCTATGTCCAGCCTTATTACTTGCCTTTTACCTATCCTGGCCATTCTGATAAAGGGAAGGAAACAATGGAAGGAAGCCTCTTTGGGCTATTGAGATGTACCCTGAGAGGAATTCACACACCCAATGCACAGCAGTGTGAGTCAGCGTTTCTGTCTGAGCTCCACACAGCACAGCAGGCTTTGTGTAGTAGTAGGACATGGCATTTCAATGTGGCATTCAACCTTAGATTTACAAGCGTGTTATGTTTTAATGGGACGTTTCGGCATCAACCCACAAGCTCATTAAACAGAGCAATTTAGTCTGTTCTGTGCAGACAAAAATAATGTTACGCTGCCTTGCTCTTTTGTGACAATACTTGTGGGGAAAATGTATGCTTTAGATCTACATACTATAGCTGCCACATGGTTGGAATGCTGCCTCGTAATAACTAGCCTGTGGTCCAGACTGAGGCCCAGGGGAAGGACAGTAAGAGTGTAGAAGACAGTAAACCACCTGTCTTTCACTTATACGTCTGCTATACGCTTGTCAGCCGAGCTCATCTTTCTTCTTCATATAGCATAACTACTAGCCTGGTCCCAGATCTGCTTGTGTGATCATGCCACTCCTTGTCACTCATTTGGCATGACAACGAGTGGAATGATATCTCAAACAGGCTGGTATCCAGGCTACATAACTACTGCTGGTGTTCCAAAAAGAGAGATTCCTATCCCTTTCTCCATTTTTCTTTTCCTTCTCTCACTTTTCATCTCCCCCACGTATCTCCCTCTCTCTCTCTTACCCAGTTTTTTTTCAGCTCCTGTTCTTAAGAACCCTGCCTGGTAGGTCTCCTGTCTCTTATGTTGGTAGTACTGTCTGTCTTCTCCGATCCCTAACATAAAGTTTAGAGAAAGTCCCGCTGAATTTCTGAATGTGTACTGAACATATAAGTTGAATTGATAGCCTCACACTTGCTGACATCTTCCTAGACCAGGGTCCGGTTTCCCAAAAGCATCTTAAAGCTAAGTTTGTTAGAACCTTCGTTGTGGCATTATTAAATATCAGAGCTGTTTCCCAAAACCTTCGTTATTAACGTAACACTTGTAATCTAACGCCTGTCTCAGACCACTCATAGAACAGCTAAGTGGGTCTTTAGATGCTTTTTCTTTTGCCCTCCCGCGTCACTTTACACACAGAAGAGCTCCGCTAAACATAGAATCACATGGCTTCTCCGCCTCTGTGACCACTGATCACTTCAGACAACAAATACAAGTTGGCAATGTCTTTGCAATTGATACAAACAAGCAGCATATAAAAAGATGCTTGAAATTAAAACAGATGTGTACATTAAAATATATATACAGTAGGCTAAATGGCTATTTGAATCATTGAGTTCTATTTTGCTACTGTACTTGTAGGCTACAGTCTGTAATTTGTCTGTATTTATTTCATGCTGTGCAGCCTAATGTGTGCAATAATGTGCCATATCGTGATTTGGTGCATTATTACAGGGTAATGATTAGAATCAGCCTCATAAATATTGGAAGCCATAGGTGATAAGCTTCTAGGAGCTGATCGGTCTTCAGTATTGTGGAATAATTTGGATTTTAAGGTAAGATTTGAATGGAGAAAGAGCTGATCCGAGAGCAGCGTTGCTTTTCTTTCGATCCTGTCAGTATTGACACAAGCCACAACGACGCGCTTAGCGACCGTTCTCTCTACATGGTGTTTTGGCAAACACATGTTACATCTTTGGCCGTTATAGGAAAGATGCATCATTAAAACACTCGTAAGCCTAAGTTCAATCGTTATCAGGAAACCGGGCCCAGGTCAATAGGCCCTTAGCCCTTCCAGTTCTGTTGCTGTAACTAGCCTACCTGACAGCCAACTAACCCCTCGTATTGTGGCTATCCCAGACACAGCCACTCCCACAGCCTGACACATACTGATGAGTAATACTGCTTATTTATCAACATGATCTGATTTCAACAACTTTTCACAATCCTTGAAGTCTCTTCTTCAGGGAGACAAATATGTTTATGATTTTACACTGACTTCGTAGCGCTCAAACATAACACTGCAACCCTTTTGAAATGTGCCATTTTGTCCCCGTCGATCAGAACAGCCTTCTCTAAATCAACTGCACTAAGTGCCCTGTGATCCAACCCTAAACAATCTACCGAGGGATACCTGCCCCTTGCCCTCTGCAGTAGCCTTGCCCTCACAGTCCCAGCCATGTACCATACACAGTGTTGTTGCTTTGCCTCTGAACATGTTGCTGTCTTGACTCCGCATTTGATCCCCACCAGGTTGACTCAGGATTGTGACTCAGATCGAGTAACCTAGAGAGCGGACCTAGAGAGCGGAGAGAAAGGCTGGACAAAAAAAAAAAGTCTGGTCTGGCCTTTCACTCTGTCCGTACGATCGGCAGTGTGTGCTCACCTCAGTCGCTCTCTCTTTCGTCAGTCTGGCCCGATGCCCAAGGTAAAGAGGCCCTCCCCCTCAGAACGAGGGGGGGCTGCCACTATGCTCTGTGTTCAATGCCTGTGTATTATTCTAGCTATCCTGTTCCTCCTTACCCCATTCAGAAAAAAAGTGTGCTCTCCACAAAGTGTTCTGGAATGTTCCATGATTTTTTTTTTGTGTCTATTACTCTAAAGAGGGGTGTTGGCCTCAGTGTTTCACAGAACTGACCAAAGTGTCCTCGGAAATATGCATAGAATATTCCAGAAGTTTCTTAATCACCGTAATGCGACCTTGAACCTGACCCCTCTTCTGAATACCATGCTCTGACTCCAAATGACTCAAAGCTCAAACTGACGTGAACATTTTTCTTAAAGGGGTAGTTCACTTCAAAGCCAAAGTTTGACAGATGTTTTCCTCAAAAGTGATAACTGAGTGCATATTCCACACTGTCTAGTCTGGTGTATATCCCACTACATGCATACTGAAAACATCTGATTTACTTTAGTTTTGGGGTAAACTACTCTTCTAAAGCAGCCATCAAAATGGAGCCTTTTAACTGAGTCCCAGTGGTTCTTGTGGCATCAACTTCAGTAGATACCTCTGGTCAGTGATCACAAATACCTTTCTCAGAATTCAAACAACCGAACTGATTCTGGTTTACTAAAACAAAAAAAGACCAAAACCATTCTGGAATCTCAATTTAAAAATGTCAAACTGGTCTCAGAGATCCATTGATCTCAGTCCTCTTGTCAGTCTGAACTCGAATTCTATCTTTATATGAACATAACATGGCCGCCGACAGCTTCTCTGGAACCTTTGCTCGAGCAGTTCTGAGGAAAATGACCCAACAGTGTTGTGTTAAGGGCTGTGTAACCGCATGCTGTATCTCATCTCTGACCCCTGAATGAGCTCCCAGTGTGGGGAGCAGAGATAGATGGGGCAGTCCGGTCCAATGCTGCCTCACAGCATTCAGACCAAACCCATTACTACCTCTATCTTACCAGTCAGTTTGTTTTCACATAATCAGTTCCTTTTCTCAGTTCAAGCGTTTCAGTTACAGTATTTCAGTTATTTGTGGTTACAATTTCTTATGCCAAACTGTAACTTACAATTTAGAAGCGACGTAAAACAGTCCACGTAAGCCGTAATGTTATACAATGGACTTGGAGGCATCAAAAACAATTCAAACTCCAAGTGATTGCCTTTGAACCAGTGTTAAGCTTGCCTGCTTGATCTTGAGAAACAACCAAATTGACAGATATCCAATCCAATTGTGCTTGTCTCTTTCTCTCTCTTTCTCTCCTTTCTCTATGTTCGCAGTTCAAAACAGACCGACTCGTGTGTCAGGAAAAAACATCCTCTCACACACACTGAGAGGGAGAGAACGAACACTAAACGCTCAAACCACACAAACCAAAAAAAGAAAGAGCTTTGGTCAAAGGGGAATAGAGAGAGGTCTCTCTACCTGTCTCTCTCTACCCCTCCCTCCCTCCCTCTCTTGGTCTGTCGTTCAGCAGAAAAACGGATCGATAAAGAGTTGAAGCTCTTCGCACCAAGTGACTCCTCGTAAATGGGTACTTTTCTGTGGGGTGAATGGAGAACCTAACCAACTCCTTGTTTTAAAGGGAGAAAATGAAAGTTGTGCCTCCTAATGTTCTGTCTAAATGGATCTATCTGTCTCTGATGAAGTGTAAAGGACTCTGTAACCTTAACAAAATCACTATGTTCCCATTGTTTTTAAGGGCCTTCCTTTCCTGGTGCTCTCAGCAAGTCCGTTTTTCACAAGTAGGTAGGAAGGAGCAGTCATTTAGAAGTATGGGGACATTGTGTAGTAGGTGTTGACGTCACAGTCCCCACACAGTATATGACCCATGTCGCTAGACTTGTACATTGCAAAAGTGCACAATTGTTACAGTTTTACTCAGTTTATTATTTATCTGACATGTTTTACCATATCGACAATTAACAGGGGTATTATGCAGTCCTGGTAACTTTCAGATGTTATTAGCTTGAAGCTGACTTTCAGTTTCCTCTCAGAGCAGTACTGTGCCTTGTCAGCTGCACATCCTGTTTTAGCTGATTTGACACCCTGCTGGCAGGGAGAGATAAATGTATCCCCTAGAGCAGGGTTTCCCAAACTGGGTCCTGGGGCCCCCCCTGGGTGCACATGTAGGTTTCTGCCCTAGCACTACACAGCTGATTCAAATAAGCAACTAATCATCAAGCTTTGATTATTTGTGTCAGCTGTATAGTGCTTGGTCAAAAACCAAAACGTGCACCCCTTAGGGTCCCCTGGATCGAGTTTGGAAACATTGCCTTAGGGACAAACTATGTATTTTATGATACGAAATGCCCCCAAATTGACAATTTTAGATGAGAGGTATCTGTATTTCCTGAAATGGTCCATGATTTGACATGCAGAAACATCTCCCCAGAGTAACAATGTGGAGATGTTGGTGAGACATTGGAGTAGTGGTGAGGGAAGGCAACCCTTCAACTATTTTTCACAACATGTCAGATTATGGGGCTGTGTGGATTTTCGGGACTGTATGCGTCCTACTGTTCTCTATCAACCTCATTGACAAATGTCCTAAGAGCTGCTGTATCAATAGAGACAGAAATGTTCCTTGTACCATAACTTTGCCTTCTGGAAGAAGAAAAAAAAAATTCTAAACACCTTCTGTATCCGATTTCTTTGTGTGCAAACTAACAGTTGACCTTCATGAAATATGATCATGATTATCATATTTGGCCTGATGTGATATAACACATATTTTAGCTATCTACAAATCTACTTGCAGTTGATCTTAAGATACATGTTTGGTACACTGTGTTGTTTTACCTTTATTTAACTAGGCAAGTCAGTTAAGAACACATTCTTATTTTCAATGACTGCCTGTTCAGGGACAGAACGACAGATTTGTACCTTGTCAGCTCGGGGATTCAATCTTGCAACCTTTGGGTTACTAGTCCAACGCTCTAACCACTAGGCTACCTGCCATCTAACCTCCCTGACGGTCCAAGTGGTATGTGTTTGTATTGCCTCCTCATTACAACCTTATGAAGCAAAGAAAGAAGGATCCAGTGTTTTGGTTTTCTCTCTTACAAATGTTAAGAAATTCATAATCAATTGAACATTTGCATTTCTAATGTTGGCATTTTACAACGCTGCCCCCTCCAGAGGCTGTCCCCCATGGGCCTGAACAATAATGTGGATGGAGACAAAGAACTCAAATTAATCTCACATTCTAAGGCACAGTCATGTCCCTGGTTCATTTGGTACAACATTACAGTTTAAATTGTCTGGTTCTATTTCTTGTGTCCTCGTTAGAGAAAGCAACTATTTGTCCGTTTCTCCTTTACCCAAACTTGTCTCTGTGTCTTCAGAGACCAAGGTATGTGTAGGTACCCGGTTCCCTGTGTATGGTACTACACATAGCTTTCCCTCTTATTCACATCCACAGGTGTTTTGAGAGATAAGACTGTGGTCTAATTTTCAATGTGAGTTTTTGGACCTCTGGTCCCCCCCTTTCTGCCCTTTCCGTTCCATATTCCTTCTCTCTCTCTCTCTTTAAATCCAGCTCTACTCTTTATCGCTCCTCCATTTTCTGTTACATCAAGTTAGGGAGGGCAAGGTGGGTGGGGTAAATCCAGATATACAGTTTGACAAACTATCCTCCATGTTGGCGACAAACATTCTTTGACAAGAATATTCTAATTTTAATATATATTTTTTAGTTTGGTGCTAACATGTTGCCGTGAAACTAATGTATCTCAAACAAAGTTTGCCAATCTATGCACATCTCTAGTAGGGTGGGGTAGTGTGGGACTGGGAAGGTTTGGATTTTTTGTTGCAGCAAAGTCGGAAGGACGCTGGTTCTGCTGGGCGCTTGGTGAATAATGGCAGTAGAGGAGGATGAGACAGAGGTCTGCTTGCCTTTGCTCAGTACAGTATGTATCTCCTGACCCTTCTCACTGTGCTGTTGCTGCATGACCGCTAATTATCCTGTTGCTGAAACAGAACAAAAACATGTCACTGAAAGGTTGCTATCCATCCCAAGGGCTGTTTGCAGTGTTAAAGAGTGACCTAACAAAATCCTACAACCCTCACAACAAGTAGCATTTTATTTATGCCTGTTTTGTGCCACCTATAACTAATTATTACTGTAAGTACAGTGTAACAAGCTTTGTAATTACTCAGAGAAATGGATTACATAGTCCTAGCTCTAGCTTTCAGTGTGTAGAGGTTTTGTGTAGATTACAGTGCCTGGCTGAAATCTCCTGGGTGAATAATGATGGGGGTGGACTATTAGAACTGTACAGATTGGTGTGGTGGTGTTCTTCCCTGATGAATATGCTTGTTATCCATCCTCTGATTTCACTCTAGTACTACAACAACAGCTTTTTTTAGTGGGTGTTGTGAAAAATCGATCTGTTTAGTCATACAGTAAATCCTCAGTGATGCTCTTCTGGACCCGAACAGGTCATATTTGTTCCCACTGTCAGGTTAGTGATGGTAGACGGCCTGGTTGGTATTACATTCACCTCTGTGCTCCACAGCTGTCTTCAGTTCTGCCTCACCTGTATCACTCTTAAAGACAGACTTTTGTTATCAACTGTAGTTAATGATACAGCAGTGTCCTACACCAGTAAGTATTTCTATGTGGTATCCTACTCTAATCACTAGTTTAATGTCAGATACAGTCCTGTTGAATGTAGTAGGCTCCCCTTAACTATTCTTTACTTTGGCACTTGTCTATCAACCCTCCCATAGCCTGTTCTTGACAGTTTTTGGGTATAATATTCTGTGATTACGGCTTTATTTGAAAAGTTTTCTTATCATTTTCTTTTGTGTTTTTGTCCCTCCACCTCTCTTCCCTTTGTTCTGACTAAATGATCCCACCCTCCTCCTATTTGATTTTCACTCTCATGTGTACATGATATCTCACCCCACTCAATCTCCTGCTTCCACCATTTTCCTCTGTCCCTTTTTTATTGTTTCACCTCGTTTGCCACCTCCGTTTCCTACTCTACATCTACCACTCTTCTCTCCTCCCCTACATCTTCCCCTCCACCACCCTCCCTCTTCTACCCATTCCTCTGCGCTCTCTCTTTCTCTCTGTCCCCTTTCCTCCCTTCACTCTTCCCCTACCTCCCTCCTTCTCCTCTCCTCACCCTCCCCCCTCCCTGCAGACATTCGTCTGCGTGTGCGAGCAGAATACTGGGAGCATGAGTCGGCTCTGCGCGGCAGCGTCTCCTCGGACAAGCAGCAGCCCCTGGAGCGGCAGTTTGAGCTGTTCAGTCGTGCCACCTCCGTGCTGCGCGCCCGCGACCTGGGCTCCATCATCTGCGACATCAAGTTCTCTGAGCTGGACAACCTGGAGGCCTTCTGGGGGGACTATCTGAGTGGAGCGCTGCTCGAGGCCCTGAAGGGGGTGTTCATCACAGACTCTCTGCGGAGGGCGGCGGGGAGTGAGGGGGTCCGGCTGCTGATCAGTGTGGACCAGGATGACTACGAGGAGGGTCGCAGACTGCTGCTGGACGCACAGGAACAACAGGCCGGCTGCTGGGGACGAGACAGGTGAGCCTCAATGCTCTCTCCATTCTGGTTCTGTTATACTGTGTTAGTAAGCTGGTTGATGAAAGTACTTATCTACTCTGTGGTATGTATTGGGGCCATGCTGACCGCTACAGGGGGTGGGGGTCATAGATGTGGACTTGACTGGTGGTCATGAATTGGAATGGCTATGTAATGCCACCAATAACCACTAGATGGCAAACTTTGCCCACAGGCATCAGAGCCATATACACTACCTGGTCTCACGTTGTCATACTCCCTAGACCCAACCTGAGAAAGCTGGTTATGGACGTTCGGCTCTGACAGACAGACAGGCAGCTGTGCGAGGTTGTGTTAATCATTTCCGGCTCACGTCAGTTCACACAACAGTTCTAGAATCCTCAGAGACAATGAATAATAGTTGTAATTCTAACCACCGTCCTCCACTATGTTCCCTCTGCAGGTCATGAGCCCAAGGATAGAGGAATGAAAAGGAGAATAAAATATGAAGAGGAACATTTTTCTTTTTTCTCTCCTTTTTAAGTCTCTCATGCTGAGAATAGAGGATACAGCCACTCCTAGGTCAGGGGAATGAATAGTCCCCAGGGAAAACAGACAAACTTGAAGTGAAGGCAAACTGGACTAAAAGACTTGACACACTGTTCTGGTTGGAAATGATAACACAAGTTGTACTGAGCCTAGATGCCCTCACGGCACTGAGGAAGAGACTGCCTTTGTTACACACACACACACACACACACACACACACACACACACACACACACACACACACACACACACACACACACACACACACACCGAGACAAACTAAACTTCCACTGTAGCACACACACACACACAAACTACCACTGTATCTAACATACACACGATGAACCATCAGCGCTGCCTGTAAGACTCATTGAAGCCAAGAGACATTTCTTGCTAACAGTGACAGCCCAGATACCAACTAGACTGTGCGCTAATGCTGAGCATCTCTGGTTATGTTTGAGGAGCGTGTGAGATGCCCTGCAAGGCGAACTTCACCCATCTTAATATTAGTTTGTGTTTCCATTGAAATGTATGATTTTGAAAAGATGAGCGAGACTGCAGCACTCAGACACTGAGGGAGAGATGATGGGGAAATGACTAAAGATTATGTTTTGACCTTTTGGGAGAGATTTATAAATAGATAGCGAAGGGAAGACTACCTGAGGACAGTGTAGTGGACAAATAGCTGGTCCTTCGAGAACTCCAGTCCATACACACACCATGATCACAAGCCACTGGTAGTCCAATCATGCTAACCCAGGGCCTGATAGCTGTGGTCAGTGGCCATCTCATCTCAGATGCCAGTAGATGATAGGAGGGATTACCTCTCATCCTCAGCCAACCATGGAGAACTCATCACCACAAGTTGTTGAACAGCAGCTGGGATCACACACTAGGCTGTGCTCACCCTGGCTTCCAGCAAGGCAAGGCCACTGCCTTTCCCATTGGAATTGAAGCACAGGACAGTGCTTCAGTCAATAAAACTGGTGTAGAGGAGATCAAAATCAGAAGGATACATCCTAGTTCCACTCAGCCCTGACTTGTAGGCCCCACTAGTGGCTCACAGAGCGCTGTCTGTCTCTAGTCTAGTCACCCTGGTGGAACTAATGCCTGAACTCCTCTGAGTGGGATCAATAACCCCCTCTGTCTCTCCACCACCACCATGGGAGGAGAAAGAGTAAGGGGGAGAGGTAGGAGAAGGGGAAAGAGAGGAAGAGGGAGAAGGATCCCCACCTCCATCCCGCCTTTCAGCTCCTGGACAGCCGCCTCATCCTCTGGAGGATAAGTCCCCTGATACAACCAGGCTGCCTGGTCTGCTACAGCACAGTGTCTGGTTCACACAGCCCTATGGGACCGGGGATGAGGACGAGGGAGGCACTCAGGAAAACCTTAGTAGTGTTTGCTTTTTCTGTGTTTTGATATATGGATTCGTTAGTGTAGCTTTGTATTGTCCATAAGAGAAAATAACAAAAATACTGTGTGTTCTAGTTCATTAACTTAGGGTGAACTTTTGTTTAAGTAGCTGGATATTTTTATTTAGGCACTGCAAAAGTGCTGTATATTAGTTTAATATATCAGTGGAAAGTTGGAATTATTTCAAATAAAAATAAATGATTTATCAAAGGTTTCTTGTGTCTATGATGTATGTGCCTTCAGAACATATTCACACCCCTTCACTATTTCCATATTTTGTTGTTACAGCCTGAATTTTAAATGGCCTACACACAATACCCCATAATACCCCACAATACCCCATCACTGGCCAACACACAATACCCCATAATACCCCATCACTGGCCAACACACAATACCCCATAATACCCCATCACTGGCCAACACACAATACCCCATAATACCCCACAATACCCCATCACTGGCCAACACACAATACCCCATAATACCCCACAATACCCCATCACTGGCCAACACACAATACCCCACAATACCCCATCACTGGCCAACACATAATACCCCACAATACCCCATCACTGGCCTACACACAATACCCCATAATGTCAAAGTGGGATAATGGTTTTTACAAATGTATTAAAAATGAAAAGCTGAAATGTCTTGTCCACAAGTATTTAACCCTTTTATTATGGCAGACCTAAATAAGTTAAGGAGTAAAACAAAAAAGAATAATGCAATAATAGTGTTTAACATGACTTTTGAATGACTACCTCATCACTACATCACACACATACATTTATCTGTAAGGTCCCTCAGTTGAGCAGAGATTCAACCACAAAGACCAGGGAGGTTTTCCAATGGGTAGATGGGTAAAAAATAAAAATAAATGCAGACATTGAATATCCCTTTGAGCATGATGAAGTTATTAATTACACTTTGGACGGTGTATCAATACACCCAGTCACTACAAAGATGCTTCCTAACTCAGGTGCCAGAGAGGAAGGAAACTACTCAGGGATTTTACCATGAGGCCAATGGTGACTTTATAACAGTTACTGAGTTTAATGTCTGGGATAGGAGAACTGAGGATGTACATTGTAGTTACTCCACAATACTAACATTAATTACAGAATACAAATATTCCAAAACATGCATCCTGTTTGAAATAAGGCACTAAAGTAAAAGTGGCAACGAAATTAACTTTGCCATGAATACAAAGTGTTATGTTTGGGGAAAATCCAACACATCACAGAGTACAACACATTTCGTCATTATGTGGTATTGTGTGTAGATGGGTGAGAAAATGATTTAATACATTTTGAATTCAGGCTGTAACAACAAAATGTGGAATAAGTCGAGGGGTATGAATACTTTCTGAAGGCACTGTGCATGGTTGTTTTTTTGGGTTCCCTTGTCTTTGTAAGTAGCATTGAAAGATACTATTTGGACCACAGTTAGCTGTAAGAACAAGAACTGTAAAGTAATGTACAAAGTTCACACATATGAAAGAGGCATATTTGTTTTTTAACAATGTATTTAATATGTCAACTTAAACAACATGAGGAAAAGGGATTTTAATAAAATGTAGCAAATTTTCAAACTTCCTTTTTTTGCAAAAACACACAAAGGAAATATTTCTTATTTAATGTATGTATGCCTGAATTCTACGAACACAATATGAACCAGGAACTGAAAGTGGGCCTTTTTGACCACAAACCACCAACATCTCATGCTGAGGCTCCAGACCCACATATTTGACAACATTTAAGAAAACAGACTGAAGATGACTTCCTCGTTCCACTTGTGAGTCTTGTGCCAGGCCCTGAAGCAGTTTCTGCCCAGTATGAGACAGTGGGCCACCTGACAGGCCTCACACTGCCAGATGGTTTGCATCCACTCTTTCTCCCGTTTACACCACACACAGGGCTTCCTGCCCTGGGTGGCCCTCTGCAACCGACAGACAGACAAGGGGTTGTTCAACGGGACAGGGCAGCACCTCGCCCTCTTCTTCATCTTCCTCTCAGGGGGGCCGCACCACTGCACTGTCGTGTCTTTACTATCATTAACTAAAGACATAGTTTTTAATCAAAGATTCTCTGTAATTAGTTATTATGCGATTAGACTGATTAATTATGTAACCGTAATTACTAGGAAGTCGGGGCACCAAGGAAAAATATTCAGATTACAAAGTTATCATTTCCTAAAATAACTTTTCAGATATTTTATCTGATCAATTAGTCTTCGAATTAATTAATTATTGACTTTACCTCACGTTAGTCTCATTCCAAACGTTGTAATCTGCACGAACCCAGTCTTCACTATGAGTCATCCATACATCAATTGTCTTAAATCATTTATTTATTACTAACTAAGTAATTCACAGAAATGCATAAACAAACAAAGGTAAATGTGGTTACATGAAATGATAGGAGAATGTGCCCGAGTGGGCTAAACCGGCATGGCGACTTGTTAGACAAAAGGGGAAGTGGGGGTCGACTAAGTCACTACAGAGTAATAATTATAACAATTGAAATGATAATCCTTTGCACATGAACGGTCACTCATTCGGGAACAATTGCAATCAATATATATATTTACGCTCAGTGTGTCATCTTGATCGCTGGTGAAAAGTTCATTTCTTTTGTAGAATTGTCCGTTTCTCTCCCTCGCTCTCTCGGTTGTGGTTAGAGGGGATTGTTCAGAGTGACATTCGGTATAGGATGGGTGTTTTGGCGGTTGTCGTTCTTCGCGTTCAATGATACCGATTTCCTAGCTGCAGACTAGTAATTAATATCAAAGACTTGTTCTCATTCTGTCGGTATCGATAGTCTAAGAGTTTAACCACGTGGTATGGTTAAAAAATCCAGCAATGGTCTACAACCTTTGTCTCCCCGAATGGAGAAAAACATGGTCTGCAACCTTTAGCCATCTCGTAATTGAGGTAAGCTCGGTCTGCTGATAATTTCTCAAAGTTGGGTTTTATTCAGAATGGCAGAAAAGGGGCTGTCCCAGGAGGCCTGACCCTAACTGGGCTCAGTGGCGGTCCTCTGATTTAGTTCAAATCAAAAGGGAATTGTATTTTTCTTCATTAAACAGTCCAAAATCATATTACACAATTATACAAACAGTATCATACTCACTCATTCATATTTTACAACAATTAGATGTAAACCTCATATCTGAGGCTATTATATAAACAGCGTTATGGTAATGTGGCCACACCGTCTCCCATGAGCTTCCCCAAGTTGTGACAAACGGACCAGTTCGTAGCTGGATTCTTCACCGATCTTTTATACTTTCTCCAGAACATGAAATTTGTTTGTACCTCAAGTTCTGTGAGGTGGAAAGATTTCCTTTGTTCTCCATGAAAATGTACTCTCTCTATACTGTGTGTCCATGAGGAGATTCTCAGGAATTTACGATGTCTCTCTGACCACAGCAACCTAGTTGAAGGAGGAAAGGGGGAGGCAGGGAGAGGGGGATGGGCTTGCAACACCCAAAGAGGCAAACATCATGACAGCACCTGGCCCTCTTCCTGTTCTTCTTCCTCATCTTCTTCCTCTCAGGGGATGTGGATAAGGCTTCACCGCTAGATGAGGATGTGACTACACCTGACTTCAAGGTAGGGCTTGTCGCTACCTTCGATCTCAAGGTAGATGTAGTTACACCTATCTCACAGGTAGGGGGTGTGGCTGAAGGTGGCCAACGTCTAGTCTTCACTGGGTTAGTGGTCCAGGGGCTGGGAGGAAATCTGGATCTCTTCACCTGCTGAGTGGCAGGTGGGCCAAGGATTATTTTCTTCTTCTTTGACTTCCTGGTGTCTGGAAGTTCAGAGAAAGGGGCTGGCTCCAACTACATAATAACATAATAACACATAATAACACTACATAATAGTGTGACTATAATATGAGAACTGGAGAGTGACCTGGTCCTCTTAAGTCTCTTTGTGGCAGGTGGACCTGGGATCTCCATTTCCTTTGACTTCATGCTCTCTGGTGGCTCAGAGAGAAGGCCTGGGGCTGGCTCCAACTTTCTGAGGTAGAATTGACACAAAATAAAATCTTAGAATAGAAAACAATATTGACAATGTGGAATTAGAAATTGGGATACAACTAACTAATGGCGTGAATACAGTATGAAATAACTATGACTAAAGTGTAACCTGACCTGGTCCTCTTCAGTCGCTTTGTGGCAGGTGGGTTGAAGATTCCTGCCTTCTGCTGGGGCTTGCTGGTCTCTGCTGGATCAGAGAGAGATACTGGGTCTGGCTCAGAGAAAGGGACTGTGTCTTGCTCAGAGAGGGACTGGGTCTGGCTCAGAGAGGGACTGGGTCTGGCTCAGAGAAAGTGAATGGGTCTGGCTCAGAGAGAGGGACTGGGTCTGGCTCAGAGAGAGGGACTGGGTCTGGCTCAGAGAGAAGAACTTGGTCTGGCTCAGAGAGAGGGACTGGATCTGGCTCAGAGAGAGGGACTGGATCTGGCTCAGAGAGAGGGACTGGATCTGGCTCAGAGAGAAGTACTGGGTCTGGCTCAGAGAGAGGGACTGGGTCTGGCTCAGAGAAAGGGACTGGGTCTGGCTCATAGAGGGGTACTGGGTCTGGCTCAGAGAGAGGGACTGGGTCTGGCTCAGAGAGAGGGACTGGGTCTGGCTCAGAAAGAGGGACTGGGTCTGGCTCAGAGAGAGGGACTGGGTCTGGCTCAGAGAGAGGTACTGGGTCTGGCTCAGAGAGAGGGACTGGGTCTGGCTCAGAGAAAGGAACTGGATCTGGCTCAGAGAGAGGGACTGGATCTGGCTCAGAGAGAAGTACTGGGTCTGGCTCAGAGAGAGGGACTGGGTCTGGCTCAGAGAAAGGGACTGGGTCTGGCTCATAGAGGGTACTGGGTCTGGCTCAGAGAGAGGGACTGGGTCTGGCTCAGAGAGAGGGACTGGGTCTGGCTCAGAAAGAGGGACTGGGTCTGGCTCAGGCTCAGAGAGAGGGACTGGGTCTGGCTCAGAGAGAGGTACTGGGTCTGGCTCAGAGAAAGGAACTGGATCTGGCTCAGAGAAAGGAACTGGATCTGGCTCAGAGAGAGGGACTGGGTCTGGCTCAGAGAAAGGGACTGGGTCTGGCTCAGAGAAAGGAACTGGATCTGGCTCAGAGAGAGGGACTGGGTCTGGCTCAGAGAAAGGGACTGGGTCTGGCTCAGAGAAAGGGACTGGGTCTGGCTCAGAGAAAGGTACTGGATCTGACTCAGAGAGAGTGACTGGGTCTGGCTCAGAGAGAGGTACTGGGTCTGGCTCAGAGAGAGGCACTGGGTCTACCTCAGAGAGAGGGACTGGGTCTGGCTCAGAGAGAGGTACTGGGTCTGGCTCAGAGAAAGGAACTGGATCTGGCTCAGAGAAAGGAACTGGATCTGGCTCAGAGAGAGGGACTGGGTCTGGCTCAGAGAAAGGGACTGGGTCTGGCTCAGAGAAAGGAACTGGATCTGGCTCAGAGAGAGGGACTGGGTCTGGCTCAGAGAAAGGGACTGGGTCTGGCTCAGAGAAAGGGACTGGGTCTGGCTCAGAGAAAGGTACTGGATCTGACTCAGAGAGAGTGACTGGGTCTGGCTCAGAGAGAGGTACTGGGTCTGGCTCAGAGAGAGGCACTGGGTCTACCTCAGAGAGAGGGACTGGGTCTGGCTCAGAGAGAGGTACTGGGTCTGGCTCAGAGAGAGGTACTGGGTCTGGCTCAGAGAGAGGTACTGGGTCTGGCTCATAGAGAGGGACTGGGTCTTGCATATCACACAATTATACAAACAGTATCATACTCACTCATTCATCTTGTACAACAATTAGATGTAAACCTCATATCTGAGGCTATTATATAAACAGTGTTATGGTAATGTGGCCACACCGTCTCCCATGAGCTTCCCCAAGTTGTGACAAACGGACCAGTTCGTAGCTGGATTCTTCACTGATCTTTTATACCTTCTCCAGAACATGAAATTTGTTTGTACCTCAAGTTCTGTGAGGTGGAAAGATTTCCTTTGTTCTCCATGAAAATGTACTCTCTCTATACTGTGTGTCCATGAGGAGATTCTCAGGAATTTACGATGTCTCTCTGACCACAGCAACCTAGTTGAAGGAGGAAAGGGGGAGGCAGGGAGAGGGGGATGGGCTTGCAATACCCAAAGAGGCCAACGTCATGACAGCACCTGGCCCTCTTCCTGTTCTTCTTCCTCATCTTCTTCCTCTCAGGGGATGTGGATAAGGCTTCACCGCTAGATGAGGATGTGACTACACCTGACTTCAAGGTAGGGCTTGTCGCTACCTTCGATCTCAAGGTAGATGTAGTTACACCTATCTCACAGGTAGGGGGTGTGGCTGAAGGTGGCCAACGTCTAGTCTTCACTGGGTTAGTGGTCCAGGGGCTGGGAGGAAATCTGGATCTCTTCACCTGCTGAGTGGCAGGTGGGCCAAGGATTATTTTCTTCTTCTTTGACTTCCTGGTGTCTGGAAGTTCAGAGAAAGGGGCTGGCTCCAACTACATAATAACATAATAACACATAATAACACTACATAATAGTGTGACTATAATATGAGAACTGGAGAGTGACCTGGTCCTCTTAAGTCTCTTTGTGGCAGGTGGACGTGGGATCTCCATTTCCTTTGACTTCATGCTCTCTGGTGGCTCAGAGAAAGGCCTGGGGCTGGCTCCAACTTTCTGAGGTAGAATTGACACAAAATAAAATCTTAGAATAGAAAACAATATTGACAATGTGGAATTAGAAATTGGGATACAACTAACTAATGGCGTGAATACAGTATGAAATAACTATGACTAAAGTGTAACCTGACCTGGTCCTCTTCAGTCGCTTTGTGGCAGGTGGGTTGAAGATTCCTGCCTTCTGCTGGGGCTTGCTGGTCTCTGCTGGATCAGAGAGAGATACTGGGTCTGGCTCAGAGAAAGGGACTGTGTCTGGCTCAGAGAGGGACTGGGTCTGGCTCAGAGAAAGTGAATGGGTCTGGCTCAGAGAGAGGGACTGGGTCTGGCTCAGAGAGAGGGACTGGGTCTGGCTCAGAGAGAAGAACTTGGTCTGGCTCAGAGAGAGGGACTGGATCTGGCTCAGAGAGAGGGACTGGATCTGGCTCAGAGAGAGGGACTGGATCTGGCTCAGAGAGAAGTACTGGGTCTGGCTCAGAGAGAGGGACTGGGTCTGGCTCAGAGAAAGGAACTGGGTCTGGCTCATAGAGGGGTAATGGGTCTGGCTCAGAGAGAGGGACTGGATCTGGCTCAGAGAGAGGGACTGGGTCTGGCTCAGAGAGAGGTACTGGGTCTGGCTCAGAGAGAGGTACTGGGTCTGGCTCAGAGAGAGGCACTGGGTCTGGCTCAGAGAGAGGGACTGGGTCTGGCTCAGAGAGAGGCACTGGGTCTGGCTCAGAGAGAGGGACTGGATCTGGCTCAGAGAGAAGTACTGGATCTGGCTCAGAGAGAGGAACTGGATCTGACTCAGAGAGAAGTACTGGGTCTGGCTCAGAGAGAGGGACTGGGTCTGGCTCAGAGAAAGGAACTGGGTCTGGCTCATAGAGGGTAATGGGTCTGGCTCAGAGAGAGGGACTGGATCTGGCTCAGAGAGAGGGACTGGGTCTGGCTCAGAGAGAGGTACTGGGTCTGGCTCAGAGAGAGGTACTGGGTCTGGCTCAGAGAGAGGCACTGGGTCTGGCTCAGAGAGAGGGACTGGGTCTGGCTCAGAGAGAGGCACTGGGTCTGGCTCAGAGAGAGGGACTGGATCTGGCTCAGAGAGAAGTACTGGGTCTGGGTCAGAGAGAGGGACTGGGTCTGGCTCAGAGAAAGGGACTGGATCTGACTCAGAGAGAGTGACTGGGTCTGGCTCAGAGAGAGGGACTGGGTCTGGCTCAGAGAGAGGGACTAGGTCTGGCTCAGAGAGAGGGACTGGGTCTGGCTCAGAGAGAGGGTCTAGGTCTGGCTCAGAGAGAGGGAATGGGTCTGGCTCAGAGAAAGGGACTGGGTCTGGCTCATAGAGGGGGACTGGGTCTGGCTCAAAGAGAGGGACTGGGTCTGGCTCAGAGAGAGGGACTGGGTCTGGCTCAGAAAGAGGGACTGGGTCTGGCTTGGAGAGAGGGACTGGGTCTGGCTCAGAGAGAGGTACTGGATCTGGCTCAGAGAGAGGGACTGGGTCTGGCTCAGAGAGAGGTACTGGGTCTGGCTCAGAGAGAGGTACTGGGTCTGGCTCAGAGAGAGGCACTGGGTCTGGCTCAGAGAGAGGGACTGGGTCTGGCTCAGAGAGAGGCACTGGGTCTGGCTCAGAGAGAGGGAC
The DNA here is from genome assembly GCF_023373465.1 of Oncorhynchus keta. NCBI lineage: Eukaryota > Metazoa > Chordata > Actinopteri > Salmoniformes > Salmonidae > Oncorhynchus > Oncorhynchus keta. Next base: position 25,020,441 of record NC_068451.1, on the reverse strand, counting down.
TGGATCTGGCTCAGAGAGAAGTACTGGGTCTGGGTCAGAGAGAGGGACTGGGTCTGGCTCAGAGAAAGGGACTGGATCTGACTCAGAGAGAGTGACTGGGTCTGGCTCAGAGAGAGGGACTGGGTCTGGCTCAGAGAGAGGGACTAGGTCTGGCTCAGAGAGAGGGACTGGGTCTGGCTCAGAGAGAGGGTCTAGGTCTGGCTCAGAGAGAGGGAATGGGTCTGGCTCAGAGAAAGGGACTGGGTCTGGCTCATAGAGGGGGACTGGGTCTGGCTCAAAGAGAGGGACTGGGTCTGGCTCAGAGAGAGGGACTGGGTCTGGCTCAGAAAGAGGGACTGGGTCTGGCTTGGAGAGAGGGACTGGGTCTGGCTCAGAGAGAGGTACTGGGTCTGGCTCAGAGAGAGGGACTGGATCTGGCTCAGAGAAAGGAACTGGATCTGGCTCAGAGAGAGGGACCTTGTCTGGCTCAGAGAGAGGGACTGTGTCTGGCTCAGAGAGAGGGACTAGGTCTGGCTCAGAGAGAGGGACTGGGTCTGGCTCATAGAGGGGGACTGGGTCTGGCTCAAAGAGAGGGACCTTGTCTGGCTCAGAGAGAGGGACTAGGTCTGGCTCAGAGAGAGGGACTGGGTCTGGCTCAGAGAGAGGGACTGGGTCTGGCTCAGAGAGAGGGACTAGGTCTGGCTCAGAGAGAGGGACTGGGTCTGGCTCAGAGAGAGGGACTAGGTCTGGCTCAGAGAGAGGGAATGGGTCTGGCTCAGAGAGAGGTACTGGGTCTGGCTCAGAGAGAGGCACTAGGTCTGGCTCAGAGAGAGGTACTGGGTCTGGCTCAGAGAGAGGTACTGGGTCTGGCTCAGAGAGAGGCACTGGGTCTGGCTCAGAGAGAAGTACTGGGTCTGGGTCAGAGAGAGGGACTGGGTCTGGCTCAGAGAAAGGGACTGGGTCTGGCTCAGAGAGAGGGACTGGGTCTGGCTCAGAAAGAGGGACTGGGTCTGGCTCGGAGAGAGGGACTGGGTCTGGCTCAGAGAGAGGTACTGGGTCTGGCTCAGAGAGAGGGACTGGATCTGGCTCAGAGAAAGGAACTGGATCTGGCTCAGAGAGAGGGACTCGGTCTGGCTCAGAGAAAGGGACTGGGTCTGGCTCAGAGAGAGGGACTAGGTCTTGCTCAGAGAGAGTGACTGGGTCTGGCTCAGAGAGAGGGACTGGGTCTGGCTCAGAGAGAGGGACTAGGTCTTGCTCAGAGAGAGGGACGAGGTCTTTCTCAGAGAGAGGGACTGGGTCTGGCTCATAGAGAGGGACTGGGTCTGGCTCAGAGAGAGGGACTGGATCTGGCTCAGACATCCTGAAGGAGGTGGTCAAATGCGCAGTCACACTCACAAATCATGAATTGTTCATTTAATTTAATCGTGTAACTCTGTTACTCACAGGGTTGGGAAAAGGCACATTCTCTTTGGGATGGTTTTGGGGCTAAACCAATGGAAATCCGTTTAGATGCATGTCAGGTGTGTTAATTTGATTTTTTTATAACAAAAATGAGTACTGAGCATTTAGAATGTTTGAGACTTGCCTACTGGTGTCAGTTGGGCCATCATGAAACTTCTCTGCATCCTGTGTGACAGGTAGTCTGGGGAAAGTCTTCTTCTTCTTTGACATCCTGGTCTCTGGTGGTTCTCTGGTGGTGTCAGACACAGGGACCGGAGCTGCATCCTCCTCCCTGAGAGAGGAAATGTATTACAAAAACTGAGTTAAAGGTAGACTCAGCGATATGACGTAGATGTAGAAAGTAAACAGCATAGTGGGTCAATTTCCACAACAACTAAGCGTTGAAGCGCAAGGCTCAACTTCTTCTGCTGTTTTGGTCCCCTGTAACAGTGTGAAGCAAACCTGTGCAGATACTGTGTGTGACTGTTTGAGAGCGTGAAGCCAAGTGCTCTGCTGGTCAGCTACTGCATAGCAACCTAGCGGTGCCAAAACCCCTGGTCTGCCTTAGAAAGCTTATATATAGTATGATAACTCGAATGGCCCAAAAAAAATTTAAACAGCTGGTTTGGCCGCTAAAATTGGTTTATTATGATCAAGTTCGATCCCACAGTGAATTATTTTAAAGTTCGCTACAAATCAATATATTCAATGAAATACTGATCCATTTTGACTACTAGTCCTGACAGGACAACATCTAAAAAAAAATGTTTTACCCTTAATTTAACTAGGCAAGTCAGATAAGAACAAATTCTTATTTACAATGACAGCCTTCACTGGCCAACTGTGCGCCACCCTATGGGACTCCCCCAAGCACGGCTGGTTGTGATACAGCATCGATTCGAACCAGGGTGTCTGTAGCGACACCCCTAGCACTGACATGCAGTGCCTTGACCACTGCACCACTCGGGAACCCAACACAGACCAGACCAATGTACTGACACAGACCAATCACAGGCCGGCAGGCTACGAAGAGGTGTGCGCCCTCATGCAAGCTCTTTGCACGTGTCTCTAAGACAACGACTACATCGAACATTATCATTTGCTACTTTTGGCCACTTTCTCGATTATCCTTGTTGGTGCCATTCAGCCCCATTAGGCAGGTCATGACTAGAAGGGATCCAGCTTTTGACAAATTAACATCAGATTTGACTTCATAGGAGGTTAGGAGAACTTACACAGCAGGTTAGGATAATTAACAGCAGGTTAGGATAATTAGGTTAAGGTAAGGTTAGGAGACGGGTTAGTTATCTAAAATCCAAAAAGATTCAACTTGTGATGCTAATTTGACAAAAGGCAGATACCATCTAGCCATGACCCATTCAGCAATATGGGGCGTTTCAAATTCAAATATTTCCAGCTTCATGAGCCATTGGGATTTTTCCATAGGGATACGAGGATGACATCGGTGCTATCGCTCTCTAATGGTTTATATGTCTATGGGGAGGAAAGTCTTGCATCTGGCTCATCTCAATATCTGTGGTGCTGCTTGTGGCAAGGTCATTTGGCCGAGTCAACCTTTTATATAGAAAACAGTACAGTACAGGCACGTGTAGCCTATTCACACTTACTCACAGGTCAAGAGGTGGGAAAATCCAAAGACACCTTTTCAGTCGTCTGGTGACTTTTGGACTAAAACAAAGTAAATAGATTTAGATGCATGTGTAGAGTATACAGTTGATGTCGGAAGTTGACATACACCTTAGCCAAATACATTTAAACTCGGTTTTTCACAAATCCTGACATTTAATCCTAGTAAAAATTCCCTGTCTTAGGTCAGATAGGATCACCACTTTATTTTAAGAATGTGAAATGTCAGAATGATAGTAGAGAGAAAGATTTATTTAAGCTTTTATTTATTTCATCACATTCCCAGTGGGTCACAAGTTTACATACACTCAATTAGTATTTGGTAGCATTGCCTTTAAATTGTTTAACTGAGGTCAAACGTTTGGGTATCCTTCCACAAGTGTCCCACAATATGTTGGGTGAATTTTGGCCCATTCCGCCTGACAGAGCTGGTGTAACTGAGTCAAGTTTGTAGGCCTCCTTGCTCGTGCACACTTTTTCAGTTCTGCCCACAAATGTCCTATAGGATTGAGGTCAGGGCTTTGTGATGGCCACTCTAAAACCTTTGTTGTCCTTCAGCCATTTTGCCTCAACTTTGGAAGTATGCTTGGTGTCATTGTGGCCATTTGGAAGACCCATTTGCGACCAAGCATTAACTTCCTGACTGATGTCTTGAGATGTTGCTTCAATATATCCACATAATTTTCCTCCTTCATGATGCCAACTATTTTGTGAAGTGCACCAGTCCCTCCTGCAGCAAAGCACCCCCACACATGATGCGGCCACCCCCATGCTTCACGGTTGGGATGGTGTTCTTCGGCTTGCAAGCCTCCCCATTTATCCTCCAAACATAACGATGGTCATTATGGCCAAACAGTTCTATTTTTGCTTCATCAGACCAGAGCACATTTCTCCAAAAAGTACGATCTTTGTCCCCATGTGCCGTTGCAAACCGTTGTCTATCTTTTTTTATGGAGCAGTGGCTTCTTCCTTGCTGAGTGGCCTTTCAGGTTATGTCGATATAGGACTTGTTTTACTGTGGATATAGATATAACTATTTTGTAGCTGTTTCCTCCAGCATCTTCACAAGGTCCTCTGCTGTTGCTCTGGGATTGATTTGCACTTTTTGCACCAAAGTACGTACATCTCTAGGAGACAGAACGGGTCTCCTTCCTGAGCGGTATGACGGCTGCATGGTCCCATGGTGTTTATACTTGTGTACTATTGTTTGTACAGATGAATGTGGTACTTTTAGGCGTTTGGAAATTGCTCCCAAGGATAAACCAGACTTGTGGAGGTCTACAATTTTTTTTTATGAGGTCTTGACTGATTTCTTTTGAATTTCCCATGATGTCAAGCAAAGAGGCACTGAGTTTGAAGGTAGGCCTTGAAATAAATCCACAGGTACACCTCCAATTGACTCAAATTATGTCAATTAGCCTATCAGAAGCTTCTAAAGCCATAACATTATTTTCTGTATTTTTCTAAGCTGTTTAAAGGCACAGTCAATTTAGTGTATGTAAACTTCTGACCCACTGGAATTGAAATACAGTGAATTATAAGTGAAATAATCTGTCCGTAAAGAATTGTTGGAAAAATTACTTGCACAAAGTAGATGTCCTAACCGACTTGCCAAAACTATAGTTTGTTAACAAGAAATTTGTGGAGTGGTTGAACAATGAGTTTTAATGACTCCAACCTAAGTGTTTGTTAACTTCCGACTTCAACTGTACCTAAAGGTAAAGGTCTTTAATCATAACTCATTTGATTAAAACAGAAACTCTTTAGTGCCAAGGCATCCACTGTTTGATGAGATATCTTCGGCATCGTCAGAGGATCCAGAGCGCCTGTGTCCAAACGTCTTCAGCAGATGTGCTTAAAACATGAATGTTGGCTGCAATTTCCTACAAACTTGCCATTTTATAAATTCTAATTTCATACCCAAACTTAAACTGAAATGGAAGTGTTGCTCTTTTGTTTAATCAGTTCTGGGCATGTTTGGTCCGAGCCGAGGCGCATGCAAATTGGAGCTAACAGGTTTTCAATGTATAAAAAGGGATAAGCTAAACATACATGTATATGTATATTTCATAACTCACCTCTTGGTCTTATTCTGGATATTATGCTTGGTCTGTCCACTCTGGTCCTCGCGTTTCATCTCCAGAAAGGACGTGGGCTTTTTCAGCCGCGCTCACAATGGTTGGGGTCTAGGTTTTCGAATGGTGCCAGTAGGAATAATATGAGGTGTCCAACAACGATACAATTAATCCACGCGGACTCACTGATGTTGGTCAATTAGTTCCACGGTGATTCTAATGTTCAACATAGGCTACTATCTAAAGGTAGAAAGACTAAAATAATATTGCAGCATTCTCAACTCAAGGTACGGAAATCTATATTATGCACTGTTCAAATATAAACAACCAAGGTTCAAATATAATCTACCCATCTCTTCCAGGTGGGCCTGTGGTCATTGTGCGAGTGACTAGTGTATTTGAAAAGGTAGGAAGATCCATCCATTTTGTGTGTAAATTTACTGTACAAAAAATATGTGGTGTAAATTTGGTTACATATAAATAGAGACCCAAAGCTCCGCATTTTGCCTAAAACCACCTTTCTATGGGCCTGTTCCAAAGTAGTATTTAGTTGTGCAACTATATGCTATTATAGTGTGAAGCTACGAAAATAGCCTAGGCTACCATATTAACATATATTCTGGCAATTTGGGTAACAGGTAGGCTATGTTGTGTGTGTACTGCAGCGGTGAAAACATCATTCATTATTTTCCTGTTCTCTCCATTCCCGCCATGACGGTAAAAGTCTTAGAACCATGAAACCCATTAATACGTGTTTCGCGGTTCACAGCTATGATGACTACCTTGTTTTATTGTGGATCACAACTGTGATGTAACAATGTTATGGGTAATAATGTTGCGTTCTGACCACGCCCACCTTTAATAAAGCCTAGGAATTTTCAAATGTCTTCATAGTTTGATCAGCAGACATGGAGAACAGCAAGGGGGACCAACCCCCAGAGAAAAATCTGATTGGGCCTTCACTGCCTTTCTCAGAGGTGGTATTATTTGATGGCCAGCCAGACTGCCAGAGGAATCCCTTGATGAGCAGAGAGATGTTTGGAGGCCTGTCCATCTCAACACCAAGCCAGGAACCAGGGACACCCAGGCTCATGCGCACCAACTCTGACTTCTGCAGAGACCTGGACGGTCAACTGAAAGGCTGCTTCGATGGTCCAGCTCTGAGCAGTGACTTCCTCAATGAAGACCCCGTCTCTCTAAAAAATGATTTTTTCAAAGAGTTAGGGGATCTTGGCCTGGAGAACTCTGGGGCAACATGTTCAACCATGGAGGAGCCCCAGCCTGCTGTGACCAACACCATGCTCCTGGAGACCACCACCCCTGGGCCTGACTCTCCAAGCCAACCGCCAACTGTCTTCCCTGTGGACCTGGCCGCTGAGACTGCCCCTTCCCTTCAGGAGCTCTTCCAGCCACAGATGTTCCCTGAAGTGTTCGGACCAGGCTGTGGTATAAGTAGCACTGACCTGCTGCTGCCTACCAGCACACCCCCTCCTGGTTACTCACCAGCCTGTGGATCCACCCAGGGTGATGATGGACCCAACAGGGGTTCTATGAACAACCTCAGTCTGGACCCCAACTCAGCCCCGACAACACCACTACTATCCCAGCATGCTCTGCCACAGGTGGAACAGGCTCAGCGCTCTCAGCTCTGCAGTGACTCCATCTTTGAGCCAGGGTTTAGCCCATCCCACCCCTGGCCCCAGGTGGTGAAGTTTGATACTCCCACCACCGCCGCCGCGCATCTCTCCGACCCCATGGAACCCACTGACGCCACCACTCTGCTCTCCCAGCCCAGCAGCCCTCTGCCAATGAGCACCAGGGATGCCAGCCAGATCCACATCCATGTCACCGGGGTCAGTGAGGTGGTTGTCATGGTGACAGAGGTGGAAGGAGAGGAGGCGGAGAAGCTTCAGAGCCTGATGACCATGGCGCCCCAGTCGTCGTGCTGCCAGCTGGTGATGGAACAGCGAGAGAATGCAGTGAGAGAGGAAGAGGGGGATGAGAAGAAGAAGGAGAAGCCTGGACGCTGTTGGAGTGGAGGGTGCTGTTTCTTCTCTTGCATGTCAAGCAAAACAGAGCAATGAATAAAAAGCAGTATTTGTTTTCATTATAACATTTCTATCTGTTGTGTGTTTTTATACTGTATGATTTACACTGAGTGTACAGAACATTAGGAACACCTTCCTAATATTGAGTTACACCTCTTTTGCCCTCAGAACAGCCTCCATTTGCCAGGGCATGGACTCTACAAGGTGTTGAAAGCATTCCACAGGGATGCTGGACCATGTTGACTCAAATGCTTGCCAAACTTGTGTCAAGTTGGCTGGATGTCCTTTGGGTGGTGGACCATTCTTGATACACACGGGAAACTGTTGAGTGGCAAAAACCCAGCAGCGTTGCAGTTCTTGACAAAAACCGGTGCGCCTGGCACCTACTACCATACCCCGTTCAATGGCACTTAAATCTCTTGTCTTGCCTATTCACCCTCTGAATGGCACACATACACAATCCATGTCTCAATTGTCTCAAAGCTTAAAAATCCTTCTGGATTTAACAGGTGACATCAGTAAAGGATCATAGCTTTCACCTGGATTCACTTGGTCTGTAATGTCATGCAAACAGCAGGTGTTCCTAATGTGCTTTTTCACAATTGTTGGGGAATAGGTCTTTGACGGTCTAAAGATAATAGAGCTGGAGCTCTCTGGGGAAGGGATTACTGTATGTCCACCTGAAGCAGGCTAGGCTGCCTCCCATCCAGTTGGGAGGTCAATTCTGCTGTGTCTGTTCATGCACACAGATGTCTACCATTATTATCAAGGAATTTGTTGCACAAAAATAAGTAAATCCACTGAAAACAAGGTGCTCATTCATTATTTTTTTTCTGTTAAATAATGTTGTTTCTGGCCTGCAGATGGCAGCATGAGATGAATAGTCCATTTGAAGAGAGCTGCATAGAGAAAAAGCCCCACTGAATATCCAGAGTTAGGCCTATATGTCCGGTATTGGAACTGTGGATCTAACTTCTGTTCCAGGTCATTGCGTTTTAGGAATGGATGGTCCATGAATATTGACAATTTAATATTAATTGATTGATATGCTATTAATAGATTATTGTCTATTAATTAACCAGCTTTTAAGCGTCACTGGCCCTTCAAAATGATCTGTAACAACAAATGTGTCACCTCTCATAAGCATGTCAGGAAACCTTTTTCATATACCTGTTATTCTATATGCCGTCTTTATACTGTATGAAATCATACTATTCTGTAGAGTACAGAATACAGCCAACACTGATTATTTTACTGTGTGTTATTACAATATTATGAAATGTTCATTTTGAATGAGATTTCTTAGAAATGTGGAAATCTGTCCTCACACTCTCTTAAACGACAATCTCTGCATCTCTCTCTCTCACATACACACACACACTATCCCTCTTGCTCTCCCGGTCTCACATGCACGCGCCTCTTTCTCCTCAGCAGCAGCACCACAAACACCACGTCGCCATGGAAACCACTGAGAGACGTCGAGAGTGAGAGATGGGAAGGGGAACGCGAGTTGTGGGGATAGATGGAGAAAGAGCGAGAGATGAGGGCAGAGGAGAAAGAGGGGGACACAATGAGGACAGCAAGGGAGACATGGGAGGTTAGGGTGTTACCTACCATACGGGGCGGGCGCGCGTGCTCCCAACCCCCGCACCCCAAAACACTGCCAAACCCCCTTCACCTCTAACCTTCCCCCCAATTTCTAATTCACAGCCCCCACCCCAGATTATGTTCCCCTTATGCCCTTCCTTCCTGCCTTTTTCCCTGGCCCCCCATACACACACCTCTCCCCATCTCTGCACACCATCCCTCTCGTGGTCAGACAGGCAGCTCGCATGGCGGGGATCGAGACGTTCACCGATGGAAGCACTGGTAAATTTTCACCTCCAAAAAAGATAAAGATTTCATATAAGGGCTCAACTTTGCATAGTGATAACTTATCTTTGCATTCTGCTTCCTCCCATGTTTCCCCTCTGCCTCTTCCCATCCTCTCTAAACCATCCACCTTCTCAAGTATATTGCTGTTTTGTTTCAATTCACAACCAGAAAGACTTTGGTCCAATTTTGTGGAAAACTTGCCTGTGTCATAGAGAGGGAGAGAGAGACGGAGATGGACAGAGAAATAACGGCCTTTATGATTTCTTGCGCGGGCAGGGATTTTCTTTTTATTGATTAGAACATAAATGAATTCATGTGGGCAACCCTTTCCCTCTGTCCCTCTCATACCCCCGCTCTCCTTCTCTCGGTGGGTGAATGGCGCTGTCATTCACCTGCTCTGCATGCTGTATTTCTGGTTGTGAGTCGCGCGAATATTTGATTTGGAATATGAGTTCGCTCTACATTATGTATGCACGTGCATCATGTGTCTGTCTGCGCTTGCATTCGTTGAATGCGAACGTTACGCACAGAATGTTTCCTCTTATCGTTTATTGATATGATATGCTGTGTGTTGGGATTATAATGTATATTTACATAGCAAGAGTATTTTTATATTTGCTTTCATGACGGGTTTGCGAGGATCAATTTGATTCAGATGTCCAGCCGAAAGGTTTACATAACCGTGAGTGGTTATTGAAAGTCGTTTTAGAAATAGGCTACAACCCGAATTCAGTGGAATCCCTTGATACCGCTATGAGCCTTTTGTTGTTTAATTGTGTATAGTCTTCAAATGTCTGCCATGAGAGAAAAGCATATATGTTCACCCACTCAATGGACACGAATAGGCTATTATTTGCCCTTGACTGTGACAGTATAAAGACTATGTGTATTCAGTGTTATTGGGTGGGATTTTTAATCAATGTGGTCGATATTTGTTCGGCAGCTTCCCGATCGCCGCATATAATAGGTTACCTACCACAATAACACGGCCCCTACACGGCCAATAAGAGTGGTAGTGCGGTTGTAGGGCAGATAGGCCGCAGAAGGGAAATCGATGGACAGAGTGAGTTAATTATGAGAAAATCAATTAAGAGGAGGGAATTTAGCCTTTATAAGGCCGAGCACTGAGACAGAGCACCCGCAGAAGAGGAGAGCTGGGGACGGGCGGACACACTCAGCCCGCAGGGCTGGCGGAGGTTCATCCTCTGTCCGCCCGGCTCTGCTCTTCCATCTCGCTCCTGACTCTAGCAAACTGAGCGATCCATGTGATGTAATTGAACAAAGGCAGTGTGATCTTATCTCTTTTAACCAAAATCTATTCATGAAATACAGCGTTGATCACTGTGTTGAAATGGTGATTGTCACGTAGGCTAGTTGTGTTTTGTGTTTTTATGTAATGTCATATTAAGAATTGCATCATCCTGGGAATCGTTGCTATTTGAAACACAGTCTTCTCACACATAACAGCAACTGGGCAGCAGTGTGTGTCTACAACACACACCACACCTCTGCTGCCCAGTTGCTATGTGTGTGCGTGCATGTGCAAGTGTCCATATATTACTGGTGTTGGGCCGCTAACATTCGGAGAACCTATTGCCATTTAGAGGCCATTATGTGGCTCCACGTGCAGTGGTTGATTCACGGACAACGTCGGGTGTAAATAGAGGGACCAAGAACATGGAGGGACAGACAGACAGGTACGAGAGAAAAAGACACAGGAAGACATGATACACAAAATATTCCCCAGATGACCCAGGAAGCCCCCCCCAAACCGTAGTCCACTGGTTAATGAGCAACAGACACTGGTCAGTGTTCAGATATAGATGTTTCAGACAGGGTTTGAGCTGAGACAGAGAGAAGCATTAGGATAGGCCTAATTGTCAACCACGCAAACACACATTTAATCAGATATCAGACATTTGTTAGCTGGAGTATAATGTTATTAACGGTATTGCGGATATGTGCTATATTTCGGTAAAGTCCACACAATACACATGTCTACAGTCCAGTGTAGGCTATTTTAATATTATGGGCTGACATCTCTTTATCTGCCTACATAGGCCTACAATATTATATAATAATGTGATGTAAAACATATTGAATGTTCGTGTGCAGTTCCGTGGGTATCAGTTATTTGGTAACAATGGAGAAAGAATTGTGTGCACCTAGAATATTCCAATGTGATGTAATACATTCCACATAAAGTAGGCCTATACTATATAGCTCTCTCATTTTTTACATCTCAAAGTCGTGATGGTGATGAGTTTTAAAACGATTTAGTTAGCCTGCAGATACATAGGGTATGTATTCAATAAGCATATAAAGCAAGTCTGGTTAGCGTTATTCCCCAATCTCTTCTAAATTCGGTAAAGGGAAAGCCCACTCAGCTCTGTTCTTACTTAATCCAGTCAATTGACTAACGATGATAATTTGAGTGTTGGTTGTTTGATTAGGCTATAAATCTCTCTTTAGCTAGTAAGACTGTGATATGTAAAGTTTAAACGTCAAGTGAAAAACGATGGTGTGTGTGTGTGCGTGTGTGTGTTAAAGCACTTGAATATGTGCACTGGAATACAATAAACACGTTTTGCTGAATATGGTTATGAAACAACATATGCATATTTGCATTCAAAATTCAGTTGGGAATTCAAAAAACGAAAGGAAAGTCTTACAATTACACTACCCTATAATAATAATAATAATAATAATAATAATATTTGAATGCAGAATGTAATGCTCGCAAATGAGAGATAAGACAAGGAAAGTCATTGAATGTAATATAGTTTCAAGAACCCCCAGAAATTCCAGAGGTAATTTTCAGAATGTTCATATTATTGTGGTTTTAGGAAAGTCATAGGAACAAAGTAGACCTCTCTAAAATGACGACCTAACCCTAAACCAGAGAACGTTAGGATTTCCTCATCATGCTTTTATAACAGGCTGTATTTCCTAATGCAGACATGTAAAATGCCCATGTATCAGTGAATATGGAACGATATTGCGTTTGAAAAAGCCATCCTTTTCGCTGGAACACTAAGTGTTCCACATAGCATGTCTTCAAATGCTTAGGCAATGTGATCCAATTCCCTGATTCCAACCACGCTGTTCTGAGTTTCAGTGTTTTTATGCCTATATCTGGAACATTTAAAAAAACATGAAACAAGGCTTTAACGATGTTATTGCTATATATATATATATATTCCTTAGCAAAAGCTATGTAGGCCTATTTTCGTTTTATATATTTATATGTATTTCTTCTTGTGCACTGGGCTACATTACGTTTCATTCTGCTTATTCGTTTTGTAACTTTGACACTATCTGCAAGGTGTTTTGCACCATGTGTTTGTTGGTGTGCGGTCTTTCGCACGCGTTCAAAGACATTGGACTTCTCTTAAAAAAGCAGATTGTTCACATAGGCTTCCCTATAATTATTAAGTTTAGCCTGCATGACGTAAATAATTGCATGAAGCTCAGATGCTGCAAAAAGCCTATAACGTGAAAAAGCCTATAGCATATCGGAAGGAATCTGCATTAGTTTAGCATAATGACACAGGAGAGATATTTAAAATAAAACATAGAGGATGAATGGAGAATTTTTTTATCCATAATATTCAAATCTACATATATATTTTAAATGCTTTCATTTCATATTGCCCAGTGCAATATTAATGGAGAAAATTACACAGGCTGTACTAATTTATTGTTGCTCGAATTTCAAGATATACACCATGCATAACGGGACAAAGTTTAACCACATTGCAATGAAACTTGCATATTAAAAAAAATAAAATCGTAAGGAATGTCAGAGTCTTCATTCTCTAGACAATAGATCTAAAAAAAATCTCTGAGATTATGAGTTTTAAACACAAACCTCATATACCACAAACATAAACTAAAATGTGTTGATACATCGTTTACAATAGATGCTATCGGACCAAATGTCTTTGAACTTGAACTAATGATCTGAATGAAATAAACTACCATATTATAATTCCAATAAGGAAAAGTTGTGTAGCTACAAGTCTACGTCGTTATACTTACAATACGACATGAAATATTCAATCAAACTGATGTGAAACAAGCTGTTGTTAATCTATTTTCCTGGCCTGTTCTTTTGTAAATATGTTCTCTAGGCTTACTGTCTGTCAGATAATACTTCGGCTACCTATCCAAGTATAGGGTAAACGTAGCCTGTTGTGTTAGAGGTTACACATGTTTTTAAAACAGTCTTTCAATAGTATAAGCTATTTTTGATGATTCAAAACTAAACCCTCAAATGATCTAAAACGGTGGATATGGTTGGTGAGTAGCCTAAAAGGATTGGGCTATGCAATGAAGCCTAATATCTGAAACCAAGTCCGAAATCGTTTCTTGGGACCTTATAGATTAGAGCTCAGTTGGCAGGTGTACTTCACAAATCCTCATAGATTTATTGCACCAACTATTTTCAGTGTTTCAACTTTACAAGTTATAGGCTAAGATAACGTATAACACGAGGATACATTGTCTATAGACTTTTCGTATAGTTCCGATCATTATCAGTACCACAGGCCGTACTAAAATAAATCAATTTTCTGTGCACGATTCTCCCAGCAAATGGTGTTAGGTCTCTCCGCGGCCCGGAGCACAATGCAGTAATGACCCGCGGGTCAAAGGCCGCTTGGTCAGTCCCTCAATTAAAGCGGAAAAATTGCAATTGCACGTCGTAGCCTTTCTGCGACAAGAAGGGACCAGTGTTGACCGTTAGACCTCGGGATATGTGCCATATTGCTATACGTTTTTCCCCCACCATACTTCTTCTCTTTGTTCGACTTAAAAATGCATTCAAACATGGGTTATATCAATTAGTTTTGTTGGATTATATTTAACATATATATATATATGTATATATACTACAATAAAGTAATTTAGCAATATAAAATAGCTGCAGTAGGCCTATTTAAAGAGGCATATATATATATTAGAAGTTGTAGACAATGCCTTTATAAAAGCTGCTACATACCCTAGTCAGTAGGCTATCGTTGTTTTTAGTTGGAAATATTTTTCGGGAAATATTAAATAGGTAAAGTGGATGAATGAATAACAGTGGAAATATGAAGCACATTTTTTGGGAATGTAGACTATTAGCCTATTGTAATATATGTTAATGTTATTGAACGTGGTGCTTTTGTTTTTGTGATAATTTGATGCTGCGGTTGTTCAAGATACCGATAGTTTTTTTCCACTCCACACCACATGATAGAAATGTCATGAACCCTCCAGCGTTGGTTGCTATTGAATAGTATCCGATTCCGATCTAATTTGTGACTAAATCACGATCATTGCTCGATCGATTGGCTTGATAAATCCTTGCAATCACCCGAAATGTTCGCATTGGCAAAAGCGTTGACTTTCTTGCCAAACGAGCTTTGTCTACCAATAGGTTTTAAATAAGTGACAGGAAAGAAGTGATAAATTGATCAACAATGACCACAGTAAAACGGACTCTTGTGAGGACACACATGCCCTTTCTGTGAGTGTGTCTGTGGTCTGTGTGTGGTTAGAATATGATCTATACTGGGGTCAGAGTTCAGGATCATCCCAGACAGACATGACCCTGGAAGACAGAGTGACCTCTGCGTTTAAACTGGGTTGTGGGAGGAGAGAGAGGACAACGGAGAAGGAGGAAAGGGTAGGAGACCGAGGGACAGGGTGAAGGAGATGAGGAGAGAGGGGGAAAGAAGCGAGATGGGGAGTTGAAGGGGAGAGGTGAGAGAGAGAGACAGACAGATCCACCCACAGGGATGATCATTGAATATAACTTGGTTTGTCCATGTATGTTCCAGCAGCGGTCTGGTCTGGATGTGGTCCCTCCTGCTCCTGCTGCTAGATGCAGTGAATTAACACCTGACCCTGGATTCTGACCCCACTCCCCTTCCCACTGCTACACACAGCTACCCCCAGCAGCAGCAGCAAATGTGTGTTATCTAACCTGGACACACACACACACACACACACACACACACACACACACACACACACACACACACACACACACACACACACACACACACACACACACACACACACACACACACACACACACACACACACACACACACACACACACACACACACACTTACTATCACACAGTGTAGTGAATTGTATAGTGAATATATGAGGAAGTGGATTGGAGTGATGCTTCTTTTTACACACAACCCCCAGCTCCTGCCTTCCAATCCCACAGTCACAACCAAGATCCTCCCTTTCAATTCCACAGTCACAACCCCCAGATCCTGCTTTATAATCCGACAGTCACAACCCCCAGATCCTGCCTTCTAATCCCACAGTCACAACCCCCAGATTCTGCCTTCTAATCCCACAGTCACAACCCTCAGATCCTGCCTTCTAATCCCACAGTCACAACCCCCAGATCCTGCCTTCTAATCCCACAGTCACAACCCCCAGATCCTGCCTTCTAATCCCACAGTCACAACCCCCAGATCCTGCCTTCTCATCCCACAGTCACAACCCCAAGATCCTGCCTTCTCATCCCACAGTCACAGCCCCCAGATCCTGCCTTCTAATCCCACAGTCACAGCCCCCAGATCCTGCCTTCTAATCCCACAGTCACAACCCCCAGATCCTGCCTTCTAATCCCACAGTCACAACCCCCAGATCCTGCCTTCTAATCCCACAGTCACAACCCCCAGATCCTGCCTTCTAATCCCACAGTCACAGCCCCCAGATCCCGCCTTCTAATCCCACAGTCACAGCCCCCAGATCCTGCCTTCTAATCCCACAGTCACAGCCCCCAGATCCTGCCTTCTAATCCCACAGTCACAACCCCCAGATCCTGCCTTCTAATCCCACAGTCACAACCCCCAGATCCTGCCTTCTAATCCCACAGTCACAGCCCCCAGATCCTGCCTTCTAATCCCACAGTCACAACCCCCAGATCCTGCCTTCTAATCCCACAGTCACAACCCCCAGATCCTGCCTTCTAATCCCACAGTCACAACCCCCAGATCCTGCCTTCTAATCCCACAGTCACAGCCCCCAGATCCTGCCTTCTAATCCCACAGTCACAGCCCCCAGATCCTGCCTTCTAATCCCACAGTCACAGCCCCCAGATCCTGCCTTCCAATCCCACAGTCACAACCCTGAGAAATCTCAGTGTCACTGCGTTAGACCATAATGGCCATGAAATAATAATCTTATCTCCACACAATGACCAGAGAAAAGCAGCTGTCACCCCCACAAACCAGCCCCAGACCCATCCCTAGGCCCAGACCCATCCCTAGCCCCAGCTCAAACCCTAGCCCCAGCCCAAACCCATCCCCAGACTCTTTCCTAGCACTAGACCAAGTCCCATCCCTTGCTCAAGCCCTGGGTTCAATATGCCCTTGCTCCAACCCCAGCCCCAGTCCAGTCTCCTAACCTCATTGTCTTCTGCTGGACTGATGGTTACACTGTGTGATAGACGGTCCAATGGTCCCTCGGTCATTACAAAGTACAGTACCGGCCTCTGACCTGTGAGTGGCAGTAGAGAGCAGGTGGTCTGGCTCGTTGAGGTTTCCTAACGATCTTCCCAGTTAGACAGAGAAGGGAGTAAAGAGGTAGGGAGCAGTGCAGAGGAGAGGAAGGAAAACAGATGAAGCAGAAAAATACCTATTTTTATCCCTGCCCTCTCTGTCAAAGCTCTGTCTGTCTCTTCCTTCACTCCTCCTCTCACTTTGTCCTTCTCTCTCCCACTCCCCTAATCCTTGTCCTTTTCCACGCACTTGTTCCTTAATCCCAAATATATCTCTCTCACCACCCCTCTCTCAATTGTTCTGATTCTGCCTCTCTCTACTCCTCCTCTATCACTCCCAAACATGCCACCTCTCAGTATAACCCCTTTTAAACACTTCAGATATAGCGATGCTGATGTTTGGATAGTACAAGTACTGCATATATGTTATTATGATGTTTTTTGTGTGGTAGTTGTACTAGTAGTGTAGCAGCAGTTAATGTTGCTGTCCTAAACTAATCAGTCTATTTTTTTCCACATTTCTTTATTTTTCTTTCTCTCTCTCTTCTGCCGCCTTTCAGTCTTAAATTTGATTCTTTGTCATCATCCATCCATACTGTTTTGGTCTCTTCTCATCTGCTGCTTACCCCTCGTATTCTTCTGTTTCTCCATGTGTAGTTCATATTACTCTGTTAGGCTGTGACAAAAATGCCACAATCACCATTGACTCAGTTGCTATTTAAGTGAATTAAATCAAACCAATTATAACATTTATAAATAATTATAGAGTTTGTTACCACAGTCTGAACCTCATTCTCTTCAGTGCACCTGCTAGGGGAGAGTGTTCTTATCTTGGCCTGGCAATATCGAGCTCACACCCATTTTAGACTCTGCAGCCATTTTGTAGGATGTGTTCCATTTTCTGTGATTTGTCTGCAGTCGTCAGTCTCTCCAGTTGGCCAGTGTTTCTTTCTATTGTGTTTGGATTCTGTTGTGGTACAAAGATACGTAACTATTGATATTACAGTGTTCTTACCTTTATATCATCAATTATGTGAACATAAGAGATGTATCATTGGGATTAAATATCTATACTCTTCTAAATGGCCACTTCAAAAGGGTTATGGTTATGGTTAGGGTTATGGTTAGGGTTAGGGTTATGGTTATGGTTATGGTTAGGGTTATGGTTAGGGTTAGGGTTATGGTTAGGGTTAGGGTTAGGGTTAGGGTTATGGTTAGGGTTAGGGTTAGGGTTAGGGTTATGGTTAGGGTTAGGGTTATGGTTAGGTTTAGGGTTATGGTTAGGGTTAGGGTTAGGGTTAGGGTTAGGGTTAGGGTTAGGGTTAGGGTTAGGGTTATGGTTAGGGTTATGGTTAGGGTTATGGTTAGGGTTAGGGTTAGGGTTATGGTTAGGGTTAGGGTTAGGGTTAGGGTTATGGTTAGGGTTAGGGTTAGGGTTAGGGTTATGGTTAGGGTTAGGGTTAGTGCCAATACACTGTATTTAAACACATACCTCAGGTCTTTTTAAATTGATTCGGTGGGATCCGTGGCTCTGGGTTAGGGTTAGGGTTAGGGTTAGGGTCTGTTATCATATCAAATGGAATGTTGTTTTTAAAACCTGTCAGTGGTTTCAATAGTGCAGCATTTCATTGTGTAAAGCAAAGCAATGAAAGACTCGAGACGAAAGAGCTTCGGAGAAAGACGCTTATAAGGGGAAAATATCTCTGAGAGGGATGAGAGAGCCAAATACTGAGTCTGGATCATTTCCCCATATCCTCCTACTTTGTATGGTGCAGATACTGGACCTAATGTGAGAAATTTGGATTCCGTTTCCTTATAATGGCAACATGTGTCTGTCAGACTGAAATAGGTCTGTTATACGGAACCAATGCATCCAGACTACTCTACCCTTCCTCTCAGTAGGCCCTTTTTCCATCTCTCTCTTTCTCTCCATTTCTCTGCCTCCCCACCATTTCTCCCTCTCTCCCCTGCCTGTCTCCTTTCTCTCTCTCTCCTTCTTCCCTTTCCCCTGACGTCTCCTTCCCCATCATAGCCATGGCAGCGGAGAGGGAAGGGTTATGATTAGGCTGTAAAGCAGAATCATGTTTGTTATGCCCTAGCTGCATGCTGTCCATGATGGACCTATGCTGGATAGACAACACCATGGAAGTATATCTGACTGGAAAATAAATCCAGTTCAATTCATACGCCTCTCACTTTCATTTTCCCTGTGTGTTAAATGTGTGAAAAGGGATTGGTGAAAAGGATGTCAGAAAGAAAGAGAGAGAAAGTTCTGTTGGCTGCTTTGGCTGAGCTGTCACAGAGCAATGTGTATGGATGATTATCAAATTCCAAACACATTCACGGATCCTATTGCGTTTTGGAGATATCATGTTTTAATATGATTTATGTTTGTCATTATCATGAATATCCTTATGATTTGACAGATCTGCAGAAAATCTATTTCCAAACATGCATGAATCCTACTTAGCTTTGAAGATATGATTTGTAGGGTTATTCATAAATGAACCCTGTTTATCTGGAGATGGCTAGCCCTTTGAATACCATGCATATGAATATGATTGAGCTTTTTTAATTTAATGCACATCAATATTGAGCGTTTTAAATATCATGTATATGAGTTTGATTTTGGGCTGTGCTGTTAGATGTAGCCTGTAACTGTCTGTCAGAGCGATCCCACTGATGTACTGCGGCTAGCTGCTGTGTTTGTTGTAACTCTTCCTGTTCTCAGCCTTTCATTTTTTACACAAGGGGAAAATGAGGAAGAGAACAACAGCAACATATGAAAACTAAAACATGACAGAGAGGAGAGAGAGAGAGAGAGAGAGAGAGACTTTTCCAGTTTTGCAGAGCAATTTGTATGTCATGACCATCATTTCTAATCAGTTTGATTAAAATATAGGTCTATGTGGTATGATGGTCAATGACAATTACATAATTCACAAAATATTTATTTCAGTGGTAAAAGCATGAATGTGTGAATTACCATTGATCGAGTTACTACCATAGAAATATAACCCATGGATATCTATTTATGAGAAGACACTTACGGTCCACTCTCACTCCCCTTAATGGAGGCCAGTGCACCAATCGGAGACACCTGCATTAGAGTGAAACTGCCATCTACTCACAGCCATTTTGAGTCCCCTCTCTGACCCCTCTCTGACCCTGCGGTCTAGCTCCAGAGGTAACATCCATGCTATCCTGTTTCTGACTAGAGAGACAATGAGGCCTGAATACAGAGCACAGCTGTGTGTGTGTGTGTGTGGGGGGGGGACATACATTAGATTTACTTAAACATTGTGACGGCTTTCTTCCTGGGAAGGAGAGGAGGACCAAAATGCAGCGTAGTTAAAGTTCATGGTTCTTTAATAAGAGAAACTAAACATGAACAGAATACAAAACAATAAACGTGGCAAAACCGAAACAGTCCTAACTGGTGCAGAAAACACAAAGACAGGAAACAATCACAAACCCTAACACAAAACAAGATACCTAAATATGGTTCCCAATCAGAGATAATGACTAACACCTGCCAGACAAACTAGACACACAACATAGAATGCCCACCCAGCTCACGTCCTGACCAACACTAAAACAAGGAGAACACACAAGAACTATGGTCAGAACATGACAAACATCTCAGTCATTTAGCTGATGCGCTTATCCAGAACAACATGCAGTAGTGAGTGCATACATTTTCTCACCCCCCCATACTGGTCCCCCGTGGGAATCAAACCCACGACACTGGTGCTGTAAACACCATGCTCTACCAGCTGAGCCACATGGGACCTGTATTAAAGATGCACTCCAGCTATTTTGGAACTTTTCTTGTTGAAAGACACTATGTTACGTGTAAATACAGTAATGTACACTCACCCAGGGGTGAAAATAGTGTTGAGCTAAGAAAGTGGTAACATTATGCATTAGGCCATTCGAGGAGTTTGTCTGATGAAATCAGCCTCCCCCTTTCTTGAGGAATAATAGAGGAGCAATAGAGAACAAGAGAGTAAAGCCCCCCCCACACACACACTTGTACCATGTCATTACTTACCTGGACCACCTATTGAGATGTGCCTTTTGTTAATAAGAAGATCAGGTGTTAAATGAGCTGAAAAGGAGACTGGAGGGACACTTTAAACTAAACGGTAGTATGAAGTTCTCTTACAGGGAGTCAGAGTCTGACAGAAGGTCAATCTGTGGTGGAATGCCTGTGTCAGTGTTGGCGCATCTGTGTATTTTCAACTGGTGTCTCCTGGCGTATCAATAGGTTAATAGCCGTGGTGTCAGTTTCACAGACTGCCTGATTAGTTGTGTGCTCACTAATCTAGACCCAGCCTGGGAACTATTGGCTTTCATATTGATTTTAGCACGGTGAGCAGCCACAAGATAGAGGGAGGCCAGCTCTATTGATTGACCCCAAATTACCCCCCACCCCCCCATCAACGTCTCCTCGCTCAATTCCTGCCTCCTTATTGGATGTCTGGCCTGAAAAACAGTCAATCTGATTGGATGGTTCAGTGAGGTAGAGTTTCTTGGTTGGATCTTCCAGATTTGTAAAGAGTTGGTTGTTTTTAGAGGTGAGTCAGGTGTTGTTGGTGGATCTTGTCATGGGGTTCAGTGTGTTGTTGGTGGATCTTGTCATGGGGTTCAGTGTGTTGTTGGTGGATCTTGTCATGGGGTTCAGTGTGTTGTTGGTGGATCTTGTCATGGGGTTCAGTGTGTTGTTGGTGGATCTTGTCATGGGGTTCAGTGTGTTGTTGGTGGATCTTGTCATGGGGTTCAGTGTGTTGTTGGTGGATCTTGTCATGGGGTTCAGTGTGTTGTTGTGTTGGATTAAAGACAGTGGGAATATCTGGATTTCCTGGAAGTTTGACTCAACTGAATGAAGGTCAGAATTGTCTGTATGTCAGAATCCAACCAGTCGTGTGTGTTGTTGCCTTCCTCCACTCTGACTGTATTTGATGACTTGGGGGATCAGGTTGTGATCTGATTTAGGATCAAACCATTTGATAAGAGAATGATCTCATTGATGACACTGTGGTGCCCTGTGCTTGGTTCTCACTACACCACAGTTGTGGGTTTGTGTCTGACATTGGCCACATACAGTATTCTGGATATTTGCTTTGGATAAAAGCATCAGCTTTTATGATCATATTTTTATTGTTTGGTTTCCTCTAGAGTTAGAAAAAGCCAAGAAGATACATTTAACATGAATTCATGGTCAAAGACTGATACTTGATGCATGCCAGAACCCAGTTGTCTTTAGTGTGACCACCTCATCTGTTCCCTGTTGACTTCTGTTTATTTCCATTCCCATCCCTCACTCCTCCCAGCCTCGCTCCACCCATCCCTCACTCCTCCCAGCCTCGCTCCACCCATCCCTCATTCCTCCCAGCCTCGCTCCACCCATCCCTCACTCCTCCCAGCCTCGCTCCACCCATCCCTCACTCCTCCCAGCCTCGCTCCACCCATCCCTCATTCCTCCCAGTCTCGCTCCACCCATCCCTCACTCCTCCCAGCCTCGCTCCACCCATCCCTCATTCCTCCCAGTCTCGCTCCACCCATCCCTCACTCCTCCCAGCCTCGCTCCACCCATCCCTCTCTCCTCTCTTCCCCCAGACTAAGCTTGGGGCTCTCCCTCCTGATCCTTTCCTTCCCATCTATCACTTCATCTCATCCCTCTCTTCCTGCCTCTGATATCCCCATCCCTCTCTTCCTGCCTCTGTGTGTAAGCAAGAGAGAGGAGGTTGTTAAACATTTTTCTTCCCCCTAATTGTTTTGACTGGGCTGATTGGCATCCCGATTAGTCCCATTGATTTCCTGGCACTAAGTGCATTGATTTTTAGATTTCTTATTGATCCCTGCTCTAAATCTCCCACACACTCACTCACACACAGCCTGGCTGCTCGCAGAGGGAACGAGGGAGTGAAGAAGACTGCAGGAGAGAGGGGAAGAGAGAGAGGGTTAGGTAAACACACTGGCCAGAGACACTACAGTGCATTAAAAGTGAGAGAAACAGAGAGAGAGAATGTGAGGATGAACTGGGAAATGAGAGAGAACGAGAGAGATTCCATTTAACCTAGAGACTGACATTTCATGAGTGGGCACAACTATATGATAGATAGATGGATGGATGGATGGATGGATGGATGGATGGATGGATGGACAGACGGATGTAGGCCAGTTGAGAACAAGTTCTCATTTACAACTGCGACCTGGCCAAGATAAAGCAAAGCACTGCGACAAAAAACCACAACAGAGTTACACATGGGATAAACAAACATACAGCCAATAACAATATAAAAATCTATATACAGTGTGTGTAAATGGAGTAAGGAGGTAAGGCAATAAATAGGCCATATCACATTGGGTGAGGCGGTTTGCCGGAAGGTATATTTAATAAAAAAATGGAAAAAGACATTGAAATATATAGAAAAATTATATTTTTAAAGACTAAAAAAACTAAATTTTACACAGGACAATGACAAACACGTCTGCACTGCTACGAAATCTTGATGGCATGGAGTCAGTCTGTCTATATGGCATGGAGTCAGTCTGTCTATATGGCATGGAGTCAGTCTGTCTATATGACATGGAGTCAGTCTGTCTATATGGCATGGAGTCAGTCTGTCTTTATGACATGGAGTCAGTCTGTCTATATGGCATGGAGTCAGTCTGTCTTTATGACATGGAGTCAGTCTGTCTATATGGCATGGAGTCAGTCTGTCTATATGGCATGGAGTCAGTCTGTCTATATAGCATGGAGTCAGGCTGTCTTTATGGCATGGAGTCAGTCTGTCTATATGGCATGGAGTCAGTATGTCTATATGGCATGGAGTCAGTCTGTCTATATGGCATGGAGTCAGTCTGTCTATATGGCATGGAGTCAGTCTGTCTTTATGGCATGGAGTCAGTCTGTCTATATGACATGGAGTCAGTCTGTCTATATGGCATGGAGTCAGTCTGTCTATATGGCATGGAGTCAGTCTGTCTATATGGCATGGAGTCAGTCTGTCTATATAGCATGGAGTCAGTCTGTCTATATGGCATGGAGTCAGTCTGTCTATATAGCATGGAGTCAGGCTGTCTTTATGGCATGGAGTCAGTCTGTCTATATGGCATGGAGTCAGTCTGTCTATATGGCATGGAGTCAGTCTGTCTATATGACATGGAGTCAGTCTGTCTATATGGCATGGAGTCAGTCTGTCTATATGACATGGAGTCAGTCTGTCTATATGGCATGGAGTCAGTCTGTCTATATGGCATGGAGTCAGTCTGTCTATATGACATGGAGTCAGTCTGTCTATATGGCATGGTGTCAGTCTGTCTATATGACATGGAGTCAGTCTGTCTATATGGCATGGAGTCAGTCTGTCTATATGACATGGAGTCAGTCTGTCTATATGGCATGGAGTCAGTCTGTCTTTATGGCATGGAGTCAGTCTGTCTATATGGCATGGAGTCAGTCTGTCTATATGACATGGAGTCAGTCTGTCTATATGGCATGGAGTCAGTCTGTCTTTATGGCATGGAGTCAGTCTGTCTATATGACATGGAGTCAGTCTGTCTATATGACATGGAGTCAGTCTGTCTATATGGCATGGAGTCAGTCTGTCTATATGGCATGGAGTCAGTCTGTCTATATGACATGGAGTCAGTCTGTCTATATGGCATGGAGTCAGCCTGTCTATATGCCATGGAGTCAGTCTGTCTTTATGGCATGAAGTCAGTCTGTCTATATAGCATGGAGTCAGTCTGTCTATATGGCATGGAGTCAGTCTGTCTATATGACATGGAGTCAGTCTGTCTATATAGCATGGAGTCAGGCTGTCTTTATGGCATGGAGTCAGTCTGTCTATATGGCATGGAGTCAGTATGTCTATATGGCATGGAGTCAGTCTGTCTATATAGCATGGAGTCAGGCTGTCTTTATGGCATGGAGTCAGTCTGTCTATATGGCATGGAGTCAGTATGTCTATATGGCATGGAGTCAGTCTGTCTATATGGCATGGAGTCAGTCTGTCTATATGGCATGGAGTCAGTCTGTCTTTATGGCATGGAGTCAGTCTGTCTATATGACATGGAGTCAGTCTGTCTATATGGCATGGAGTCAGTCTGTCTATATGGCATGGAGTCAGTCTGTCTATATGGCATGGAGTCAGTCTGTCTATATAGCATGGAGTCAGTCTGTCTATATGGCATGGAGTCAGTCTGTCTATATAGCATGGAGTCAGGCTGTCTTTATGGCATGGAGTCAGTCTGTCTATATGGCATGGAGTCAGTCTGTCTATATGGCATGGAGTCAGTCTGTCTATATGACATGGAGTCAGTCTGTCTATATGGCATGGAGTCAGTCTGTCTATATGACATGGAGTCAGTCTGTCTATATGGCATGGAGTCAGTCTGTCTATATGGCATGGAGTCAGTCTGTCTATATGACATGGAGTCAGTCTGTCTATATGGCATGGAGTCAGTCTGTCTATATGACATGGAGTCAGTCTGTCTATATGGCATGGAGTCAGTCTGTCTTTATGGCATGGAGTCAGTCTGTCTATATGGCATGGAGTCAGTCTGTCTATATGACATGGAGTCAGTCTGTCTATGGCATGGAGTCAGTCTGTCTTTATGGCATGGAGTCAGTCTGTCTATATGACATGGAGTCAGTCTGTCTATATGACATGGAGTCAGTCTGTCTATATGGCATGGAGTCAGTCTGTCTATATGGCATGGAGTCAGTCTGTCTATATGACATGGAGTCAGTCTGTCTATATGGCATGGAGTCAGCCTGTCTATATGCCATGGAGTCAGTCTGTCTTTATGGCATGAAGTCAGTCTGTCTATATAGCATGGAGTCAGTCTGTCTATATGGCATGGAGTCAGTCTGTCTATATGACATGGAGTCAGTCTGTCTATATGGCATGGAGTCAGTCTGTCTATATGGCATGGAGTCAGTCTGTCTATATGGCATGGAGTCAGTCTGTCTATATGGCATGGAGTCAGTCTGTCTATATGACATGGAGTCAGTCTGTCTATATGGCATGGAGTCAGTCTGTCTTTATGGCATGGAGTCAGTCTGTCTATATGACATGGAGTCAGTCTGTCTATATGACATGGAGTCAGTCTGTCTATATGGCATGGAGTCAGTCTGTCTATATGGCATGGAGTCAGTCTGTCTATATGACATGGAGTCAGTCTGTCTATATGGCATGGAGTCAGCCTGTCTATATGCCATGGAGTCAGTCTGTCTTTATGGCATGAAGTCAGTCTGTCTATATAGCATGGAGTCAGTCTGTCTATATGGCATGGAGTCAGTCTGTCTATATGACATGGAGTCAGTCTGTCTATATGGCATGGAGTCAGTCTGTCTATATGGCATGGAGTCAGTCTGTCTTTATGGCATGGAGTCAGTCTGTCTTTATGGCATGGAGTCAGTCTGTCTATATGACATGGAGTCAGTCTGTCTATATGGCATGGAGTCAGTCTGTCTTTATGGCATGGAGTCAGTATGTCCATATGACATGGAGTCAGTCTGTCTATATGGCATGGAGTCAGTCTGTCTATATGGCATGGAGTCAGTCTGTCTATATGGCATGGAGTCAGTCTGTCTATATGGCATGGAGTCAGTCTGTCTTTATGGCATGGAGTCAGTATGTCTTTATGGCATGGAGTCAGTCTGTCTTCATGGCATGGAGTCAGTCTGTCTATATGGCATGGAGTCAGTCTGTCTTTATGGCATGGAGTCAGTCTGTCTATATGACATGGAGTCAGTCTGTCTATATGACATGGAGTCAGTCTCTTTATGGCATGGAGTCAGTCTGTCTATATAGCATGGAGTCAGTATGTCTATATGACATGGAGTCAGTCTCTTTATGGCATGGAGTCAGTCTGTCTACATAGCATGGAGTCAGTATGTCTATATGGCATGGAGTCAGTCTGTCTTTATGGCATGGAGTCAGTCTGTCTATATGGCATGGAGTCAGTCTGTCTTTATGGCATGGAGTCAGTCTGTCTATATGACATGGAGTCAGTCTGTCTATATGGCATGGAGTCAGTCTGTCTATATGACATGGAGTCAGTCTGTCTATATGGCATGGAGTCAGTCTGTCTATATGGCATGGAGTCAGTCTGTCTATATGACATGGAGTCAGTCTGTCTATATGGCATGGAGTCAGTCTGTCTATATGACATGGAGTCAGTCTGTCTATATGGCATGGAGTCAGTCTGTCTATATGACATGGAGTCAGTCTGTCTATATGGCATGGAGTCAGTCTGTCTTTATGGCATGGAGTCAGTCTGTCTATATGGCATGGAGTCAGTCTGTCTATATGGCATGGAGTCAGTCTGTCTTTATGGCATGGAGTCAGTCTGTCTATATGACATGGAGTCAGTCTGTCTATATGGCATGGAGTCAGTCTGTCTATATGACATGGAGTCAGTCTGTCTATATGGCATGGAGTCAGTCTGTCTATATGACATGGAGTCAGTCTGTCTATATGGCATGGAGTCAGTCTGTCTATATGACATGGAGTCAGTCTGTCTATATGACATGGAGTCAGTCTGTCTATATGGCATGGAGTCAGTCTGTCTATATGGCATGGAGTCAGTCTGTCTATATGACATGGAGTCAGTCTGTCTATATGGCATGGAGTCAGCCTGTCTATATGCCATGGAGTCAGTCTGTCTTTATGGCATGGAGTCAGTCTGTCTATATAGCATGGAGTCAGTCTGTCTATATGACATGGAGTCAGTCTGTCTATATGGCATGGAGTCAGTCTGTCTATATGGCATGGAGTCAGTCTGTCTTTATGGCATGGAGTCAGTCTGTCTTTATGGCATGGAGTCAGTCTGTCTATATGACATGGAGTCAGTCTGTCTATATGGCATGGAGTCAGTCTGTCTTTATGGCATGGAGTCAGTATGTCCATATGACATGGAGTCAGTCTGTCTATATGGCATGGAGTCAGTCTGTCTATATGGCATGGAGTCAGTCTGTCTATATGGCATGGAGTCAGTCTGTCTATATGGCATGGAGTCAGTCTGTCTTTATGGCATGGAGTCAGTATGTCTTTATGGCATGGAGTCAGTCTGTCTTCATGGCATGGAGTCAGTCTGTCTATATGGCATGGAGTCAGTCTGTCTTTATGGCATGGAGTCAGTCTGTCTATATGACATGGAGTCAGTCTGTCTATATGACATGGAGTCCGTCTCTTTATGGCATGGAGTCAGTCTGTCTATATAGCATGGAGTCAGTATGTCTATATGACATAGAGTCAGTCTCTTTATGGCATGGAGTCAGTCTGTCTATATGACATGGAGTCAGTCTGTCTATATGACATGGAGTCAGTCTGTCTATATGGCATGGAGTCAGTCTGTCTATATGGCATGGAGTCAGTCTCTTTATGGCATGGAGTCAGTCTGTCTATATAGCATGGAGTCAGTATGTCTATATGGAATGGAGTCAGTCTGTCTTTATGGCATGGAGTCAGTCTGTCTATATAGCATGGAGTCAGTATGTCTATATGACATGGAGTCAGTCTCTTTATGGCATGGAGTCAGTCTGTCTACATAGCATGGAGTCAGTATGTCTATATGGCATGGAGTCAGTCTGTCTTTATGGCATGGAGTCAGTCTGTCTATATAGCATGGAGTCAGTATGTCTATATGACATGGAGTCAGTCTCTTTATGGCATGGAGTCAGTCTGTCTACATAGCATGGAGTCAGTATGTCTATATGGCATGGAGTCAGTCTGTCTTTATGGCATGGAGTCAGTCTGTCTATATGACATGGAGTCAGTCTGTCTATATGGCATGGAGTCAGTATGTCTTTATGGCATGGAGTCAGGCTGTCTTTATGGCATGGAGTCAGTCTGTCTATATGGCATGGAGTCAGTATGTCTTTATGGCATGGAGTCAGTCTCTTTATGGCATGGAGTCAGTCTGTCTATATAGCATGGAGTCAGTCTGTCTATATGGCATGGAGTCAGTCTGTCTATATGGCATGGAGTCAGTCTGTCTATATGGCATGGAGTCAGTCTGTCTATATGGCATGGAGTCAGTCTGTCTATATGGCATGGAGTCAGTCTGTCTATATGGCATGGAGTCAGTCTGTCTATATGGCATGGAGTCAGTCTGTCTATATGGCATGGAGTCAGTCTGTCTATATGGCATGGAGTCAGTCTGTCTATATGGCATGGAGTCAGTCTGTCTATATGACATGGAGTCAGTCTGTCTATATGGCATGGAGTCAGTCTGTCTTTATGGCATGGAGTCAGTCTGTCTATATGACATGGAGTCAGTCTGTCTATATGGCATGGAGTCAGTCTGTCTATATGGCATGGAGTCAGTCTGTCTTTATGGCATGGAGTCAGTCTGTCTTTATGGCATGGAGTCAGTCTGTCTATATGGCATGGAGTCAGTCTGTCTATATGGCATGGAGTCAGTCTGTCTATATGGCATGGAGTCAGTCTGTCTATATGGCATGGAGTCAGGCTGTCTATATGGCATGGAGTCAGTCTGTCTTTATGACATGGAGTCAGTCTGTCTTTATGGCATGGAGTCAGTCTGTCTTTATGGCATGGAGTCAGTCTGTCTATATGGCATGGAGTCAGTCTGTCTATATGGCATGGAGTCAGTCTGTCTATATGGCATGGAGTCAGTCTGTCTATATGGCATGGAGTCAGTATGTCTTTATGGCATGGAGTCAGTATGTCTTTATGGCATGGAGTCAGTATGTCTTTATGGCATGGAGTCAGTCTGTCTATATGGCATGGAGTCAGTATGTCTTTATGGCATGGAGTCAGTCTGTCTATATGGCATGGAGTCAGTATGTCTTTATGGCATGGAGTCAGGCTGTCTTTATGGCATGGAGTCAGTCTGTCTATATGGCATGGAGTCAGTATGTCTTTATGGCATGGAGTCAGTCTCTTTATGGCATGGAGTCAGTCTGTCTATATAGCATGGAGTCAGTCTGTCTATATGGCATGGAGTCAGTCTGTCTATATGGCATGGAGTCAGTCTGTCTATATGGCATGGAGTCAGTCTGTCTATATGGCATGGAGTCAGTCTGTCTATATGGCATGGAGTCAGTCTGTCTATATGGCATGGAGTCAGTCTGTCTATATGGCATGGAGTCAGTCTGTCTATATGGCATGGAGTCAGTCTGTCTATATGGCATGGAGTCAGTCTGTCTATATGACATGGAGTCAGTCTGTCTATATGGCATGGAGTCAGTCTGTCTTTATGGCATGGAGTCAGTCTGTCTATATGACATGGAGTCAGTCTGTCTATATGGCATGGAGTCAGTCTGTCTATATGACATGGAGTCAGTCTGTCTTTATGGCATGGAGTCAGTCTGTCTTTATGGCATGGAGTCAGTCTGTCTATATGGCATGGAGTCAGTCTGTCTATATGGCATGGAGTCAGTCTGTCTATATGGCATGGAGTCAGTCTGTCTTTATGGCATGGAGTCAGTCTGTCTATATGACATGGAGTCAGTCTGTCTATATGGCATGGAGTCAGTCTGTCTATATGACATGGAGTCAGTCTGTCTATATGGCATGGAGTCAGTCTGTCTATATGACATGGAGTCAGTCTGTCTATATGGCATGGAGTCAGCCTGTCTATATGGCATGGAGTCAGTCTGTCTTTATGGCATGGAGTCAGTCTGTCTATATAGCATGGAGTCAGTCTGTCTATATGGCATGGAGTCAGTCTGTCTATATGACATGGAGTCAGTCTGTCTATATGGCATGGAGTCAGTCTGTCTATATGGCATGGAGTCAGTCTGTCTTTATGGCATGGAGTCAGTCTGTCTTTATGGCATGGAGTCAGTCTGTCTATATGACATGGAGTCAGTCTGTCTATATGACATGGAGTCCGTCTCTTTATGGCATGGAGTCAGTCTGTCTATATAGCATGGAGTCAGTATGTCTATATGACATAGAGTCAGTCTCTTTATGGCATGGAGTCAGTCTGTCTATATGACATGGAGTCAGTCTGTCTATATGACATGGAGTCAGTCTGTCTATATGGCATGGAGTCAGTCTGTCTATATGGCATGGAGTCAGTCTCTTTATGGCATGGAGTCAGTCTGTCTATATAGCATGGAGTCAGTATGTCTATATGGAATGGAGTCAGTCTGTCTTTATGGCATGGAGTCAGTCTGTCTATATAGCATGGAGTCAGTATGTCTATATGACATGGAGTCAGTCTCTTTATGGCATGGAGTCAGTCTGTCTACATAGCATGGAGTCAGTATGTCTATATGGCATGGAGTCAGTCTGTCTTTATGGCATGGAGTCAGTCTGTCTATATAGCATGGAGTCAGTATGTCTATATGACATGGAGTCAGTCTCTTTATGGCATGGAGTCAGTCTGTCTACATAGCATGGAGTCAGTATGTCTATATGGCATGGAGTCAGTCTGTCTTTATGGCATGGAGTCAGTCTGTCTATATGACATGGAGTCAGTCTGTCTATATGGCATGGAGTCAGTATGTCTTTATGGCATGGAGTCAGGCTGTCTTTATGGCATGGAGTCAGTCTGTCTATATGGCATGGAGTCAGTATGTCTTTATGGCATGGAGTCAGTCTCTTTATGGCATGGAGTCAGTCTGTCTATATAGCATGGAGTCAGTCTGTCTATATGGCATGGAGTCAGTCTGTCTATATGGCATGGAGTCAGTCTGTCTATATGGCATGGAGTCAGTCTGTCTATATGGCATGGAGTCAGTCTGTCT
Organism: Oncorhynchus keta; assembly: GCF_023373465.1. Lineage (NCBI taxonomy): Eukaryota > Metazoa > Chordata > Actinopteri > Salmoniformes > Salmonidae > Oncorhynchus > Oncorhynchus keta. The sequence goes on along the minus strand of NC_068451.1, from coordinate 24,989,123 downwards.
ATATGGCATGGAGTCAGTCTGTCTATATGGCATGGAGTCAGTCTGTCTATATGGCATGGAGTCAGTCTGTCTATATGGCATGGAGTCAGTCTGTCTATATGACATGGAGTCAGTCTGTCTATATGGCATGGAGTCAGTCTGTCTTTATGGCATGGAGTCAGTCTGTCTATATGACATGGAGTCAGTCTGTCTATATGGCATGGAGTCAGTCTGTCTATATGACATGGAGTCAGTCTGTCTTTATGGCATGGAGTCAGTCTGTCTTTATGGCATGGAGTCAGTCTGTCTATATGGCATGGAGTCAGTCTGTCTATATGGCATGGAGTCAGTCTGTCTATATGGCATGGAGTCAGTCTGTCTATATGGCATGGAGTCAGGCTGTCTATATGGCATGGAGTCAGTCTGTCTTTATGACATGGAGTCAGTCTGTCTTTATGGCATGGAGTCAGTCTGTCTTTATGGCATGGAGTCAGTCTGTCTATATGGCATGGAGTCAGTCTGTCTATATGGCATGGAGTCAGTCTGTCTATATGGCATGGAGTCAGTCTGTCTATATGGCATGGAGTCAGTCTGTCTATATGGCATGGAGTCAGTATGTCTTTATGGCATGGAGTCAGTATGTCTTTATGGCATGGAGTCAGTATGTCTTTATGGCATGGAGTCAGTCTGTCTATATGGCATGGAGTCAGTATGTCTTTATGGCATGGAGTCAGTCTGTCTATATGGCATGGAGTCAGTATGTCTTTATGGCATGGAGTCAGGCTGTCTTTATGGCATGGAGTCAGTCTGTCTATATGGCATGGAGTCAGTATGTCTTTATGGCATGGAGTCAGTCTCTTTATGGCATGGAGTCAGTCTGTCTATATAGCATGGAGTCAGTCTGTCTATATGGCATGGAGTCAGTCTGTCTATATGGCATGGAGTCAGTCTGTCTATATGGCATGGAGTCAGTCTGTCTATATGGCATGGAGTCAGTCTGTCTATATGGCATGGAGTCAGTCTGTCTATATGGCATGGAGTCAGTCTGTCTATATGGCATGGAGTCAGTCTGTCTATATGGCATGGAGTCAGTCTGTCTATATGGCATGGAGTCAGTCTGTCTATATGACATGGAGTCAGTCTGTCTATATGGCATGGAGTCAGTCTGTCTTTATGGCATGGAGTCAGTCTGTCTATATGACATGGAGTCAGTCTGTCTATATGGCATGGAGTCAGTCTGTCTATATGACATGGAGTCAGTCTGTCTTTATGGCATGGAGTCAGTCTGTCTTTATGGCATGGAGTCAGTCTGTCTATATGGCATGGAGTCAGTCTGTCTATATGGCATGGAGTCAGTCTGTCTATATGGCATGGAGTCAGTCTGTCTTTATGGCATGGAGTCAGTCTGTCTATATGACATGGAGTCAGTCTGTCTATATGGCATGGAGTCAGTCTGTCTATATGACATGGAGTCAGTCTGTCTATATGGCATGGAGTCAGTCTGTCTATATGACATGGAGTCAGTCTGTCTATATGGCATGGAGTCAGCCTGTCTATATGGCATGGAGTCAGTCTGTCTTTATGGCATGGAGTCAGTCTGTCTATATAGCATGGAGTCAGTCTGTCTATATGGCATGGAGTCAGTCTGTCTATATGACATGGAGTCAGTCTGTCTATATGGCATGGAGTCAGTCTGTCTATATGGCATGGAGTCAGTCTGTCTTTATGGCATGGAGTCAGTCTGTCTTTATGGCATGGAGTCAGTCTGTCTATATGACATGGAGTCAGTCTGTCTATATGGCATGGAGTCAGTCTGTCTTTATGGCATGGAGTCAGTCTGTCTATATGACATGGAGTCAGTCTGTCTATATGGCATGGAGTCAGTCTGTCTATATGGCATGGAATCAGTCTGTCTATATGGCATGGAGTCAGTCTGTCTATATGGCATGGAGTCAGTCTGTCTATATGGCATGGAGTCAGTCTGTCTATATAGGATGGAGTCAGTCTGTCTATATGGCATGGAGTCAGTATGTCTATATAGGATGGAGTCAGTCTGTCTATATGGCATGGAGTCAGTATGTCTTTATGGCATGGAGTCAGGCTGTCTTTATGGCATGGAGTCAGTATGTCTATATAGGATGGAGTCAGTCTGTCTATATGGCATGGAGTCAGTATGTCTTTATGGCATGGAGTCAGTCTGTCTATATGGCATGGAGTCAGTATGTCTTTATGGCATGGAGTCAGGCTGTCTTTATGGCATGGAGTCAGTCTGTCTATATGGCATGGAGTCAGTATGTCTTTATGGCATGGAGTCAGTCTCTTTATGGCATGGAGTCAGTCTGTCTATATGACATGGAGTCAGTCTGTCTATATGACATGGAGTCAGTCTCTTTATGGCATGGAGTCAGTCTGTCTATATAGCATGGAGTCAGTCTGTCTATATGGCATGGAGTCAGTCTGTCTATATGGCATGGAGTCAGTCTGTCTATATGGCATGGAGTCAGTCTGTCTATATGGCATGGAGTCAGTCTGTCTATATGGCATGGAGTCAGTCTGTCTATATGGCATGGAGTCAGTCTGTCTATATGACATGGAGTCAGTCTGTCTATATGGCATGGAGTCAGTCTGTCTATATGACATGGAGTCAGTCTGTCTATATGGCATGGAGTCAGTCTGTCTTTATGGCATGGAGTCAGTCTGTCTATATGACATGGAGTCAGTCTGTCTATATGGCATGGCGTCAGTCTGTCTATATGACATGGAGTCAGTCTGTCTTTATGGCATGGAGTCAGTCTGTCTTTATGGCATGGAGTCAGTCTGTCTATATGGCATGGAGTCAGTCTGTCTATATGGCATGGAGTCAGTCTGTCTATATGGCATGGAGTCAGTCTGTCTTTATGGCATGGAGTCAGTCTGTCTATATGACATGGAGTCAGTCTGTCTATATGGCATGGAGTCAGTCTGTCTATATGACATGGAGTCAGTCTGTCTATATGGCATGGAGTCAGTCTGTCTATATGGCATGGAGTCAGTCTGTCTATATGGCATGGAGTCAGTCTGTCTATATGGCATGGAGTCAGTCTGTCTATATGGCATGGAGTCAGTCTGTCTATATGACATGGAGTCAGTCTGTCTATATGGCATGGAGTCAGCCTGTCTATATGGCATGGAGTCAGTCTGTCTTTATGGCATGGAGTCAGTCTGTCTATATAGCATGGAGTCAGTCTGTCTATATGGCATGGAGTCAGTCTGTCTATATGACATGGAGTCAGTCTGTCTATATGGCATGGAGTCAGTCTGTCTATATGGCATGGAGTCAGTCTGTCTTTATGGCATGGAGTCAGTCTGTCTTTATGGCATGGAGTCAGTCTGTCTATATGACATGGAGTCAGTCTGTCTATATGGCATGGAGTCAGTCTGTCTTTATGGCATGGAGTCAGTCTGTCCATATGACATGGAGTCAGTCTGTCTATATGGCATGGAGTCAGTCTGTCTATATGGCATGGAGTCAGTCTGTCTATATGGCATGGAGTCAGTCTGTCTATATGGCATGGAGTCAGTCTGTCTTTATGGCATGGAGTCAGTCTGTCTTTATGGCATGGAGTCAGTCTGTCTATATGGCATGGAGTCAGTCTGTCTTCTTGGCATGGAGTCAGTCTGTCTATATGACATGGAGTCAGTCTGTCTATATGACATGGAGTCAGTCTCTTTATGGCATGGAGTCAGTCTGTCTATATAGCATGGAGTCAGTATGTCTATATGACATAGAGTCAGTCTCATTATGGCATGGAGTCAGTCTGTCTATATGACATGGAGTCAGTCTGTCTATATGACATGGAGTCAGTCTGTCTATATGGCATGGAGTCAGTCTGTCTTTATGGCATGGAGTCAGTCTGTCCATATGACATGGAGTCAGTCTGTCTATATGGCATGGAGTCAGTCTGTATATATGGCATGGAGTCAGTCTGTCTATATGGCATGGAGTCAGTCTGTCTATATGGCATGGAGTCAGTCTGTCTTTATGGCATGGAGTCAGTCTGTCTTTATGGCATGGAGTCAGTCTGTCTATATGGCATGGAGTCAGTCTGTCTTCTTGGCATGGAGTCAGTCTGTCTATATGACATGGAGTCAGTCTGTCTATATGACATGGAGTCAGTCTCTTTATGGCATGGAGTCAGTCTGTCTATATAGCATGGAGTCAGTATGTCTATATGACATAGAGTCAGTCTCATTATGGCATGGAGTCAGTCTGTCTATATGACATGGAGTCAGTCTGTCTATATGACATGGAGTCAGTCTCTTTATGGCATGGAGTCAGTCTGTCTATATAGCATGGAGTCAGTATGTTTATATGGCATGGAGTCAGTCTGTCTTTATGGCATGGAGTCAGTCTGTCTATATGACATGGAGTCAGTCTGTCTATATGACATTGAGTCAGTCTGTCTATATGGCATGGAGTCAGTCTGTCTTTATGACATGGAGTCAGTCTGTCTATATGACATGGAGTCAGTCTGTCTATATGGCATGGAGTCAGTCTGTCTTTATGGCATGGAGTCAGTCTGTCTATATGGCATGGAGTCAGTCTGTCTATATGACATGGAGTCAGTCTGTCTATATGGCATGGAGTCAGTCTGTCTATATGGCATGGAGTCAGTCTGTCTATATGGCATGGAGTCAGTCTCTTTATGGCATGGAGTCAGTCTGTCTATATGACATGGAGTCAGTCTGTCTATATGGCATGGAGTCAGTCTGTCTTTATGGCATGGAGTCAGTCTGTCTATATGGCATGGAGTCAGTCTGTCTTTATGGTATGGAGTCAGTCTGTCTATATGGCATGGAGTCAGTCTGTCTTTATGACATGGAGTCAGTATGTCTATATGGCATGGAGTCAGTCTGTCTTTGTGGCATCGAGTCAGTCTGTCTATATGGCATGGAGTCAGGCTGTGTTTATGGCATGGAGTCAGTCTGTCTATATGACATGGAGTCAGTCTGTCTATATGGCATGGAGTCAGTCTGTCTATATGACATGGAGTCAGTCTGTCTATATGGCATGGAGTCAGTCTGTCTATATGACATGGAGTCAGTCTGTCTATATGGCATGGAGTCAGCCTGTCTATATGGCATGGAGTCAGTCTGTCTTTATGGCATGGAGTCAGTCTGTCTATATAGCATGGAGTCAGTCTGTCTATATGGCATGGAGTCAGTCTGTCTATATGACATGGAGTCAGTCTGTCTATATGGCATGGAGTCAGTCTGTCTATATGGCATGGAGTCAGTCTGTCTTTATGGCATGGAGTCAGTCTGTCTTTATGGCATGGAGTCAGTCTGTCTATATGACATGGAGTCAGTCTGTCTATATGGCATGGAGTCAGTCTGTCTTTATGGCATGGAGTCAGTCTGTCCATATGACATGGAGTCAGTCTGTCTATATGGCATGGAGTCAGTCTGTCTATATGGCATGGAGTCAGTCTGTCTATATGGCATGGAGTCAGTCTGTCTATATGGCATGGAGTCAGTCTGTCTTTATGGCATGGAGTCAGTATGTCTTTATGGCATGGAGTCAGTCTGTCTTTATGGCATGGAGTCAGTCTGTCTATATGGCATGGAGTCAGTCTGTCTATATGGCATGGAGTCAGTCTGTCTATATGGCATGGAGTCAGTCTGTCTATATGGCATGGAGTCAGTCTGTCTTTATGGCATGGAGTCAGTCTGTCTTTATGGCATGGAGTCAGTCTGTCTATATGGCATGGAGTCAGTCTGTCTTCTTGGCATGGAGTCAGTCTGTCTATATGACATGGAGTCAGTCTGTCTATATGACATGGAGTCAGTCTCTTTATGGCATGGTGTCAGTCTGTCTATATAGCATGGAGTCAGTATGTCTATATGACATAGAGTCAGTCTCATTATGGCATGGAGTCAGTCTGTCTATATGACATGGAGTCAGTCTGTCTATATGACATGGAGTCAGTCTCTTTATGGCATGGAGTCAGTCTGTCTATATAGCATGGAGTCAGTATGTTTATATGGCATGGAGTCAGTCTGTCTTTATGGCATGGAGTCAGTCTGTCTATATGACATGGAGTCAGTCTGTCTATATGACATTGAGTCAGTCTGTCTATATGGCATGGAGTCAGTCTGTCTTTATGACATGGAGTCAGTCTGTCTATATGACATGGAGTCAGTCAGTCTATATGGCATGGAGTCAGTCTGTATTTATGGCATGGAGTCAGTCTGTCTATATGGCATGGAGTCAGTCTGTCTATATGACATGGAGTCAGTCTGTCTATATGGCATGGAGTCAGTCTGTCTATATGGCATGGAGTCAGTCTGTCTATATGGCATGGAGTCAGTCTCTTTATGGCATGGAGTCAGTCTGTCTATATGACATGGAGTCAGTCTGTCTATATGGCATGGAGTCAGTCTGTCTTTATGGCATGGAGTCAGTCTGTCTATATGGCATGGAGTCAGTCTGTCTTTATGGTATGGAGTCAGTCTGTCTTTATGACATGGAGTCAGTATGTCTATATGGCATGGAGTCAGTCTGTCTTTGTGGCATCGAGTCAGTCTGTCTATATGGCATGGAGTCAGGCTGTCTTTATGGCATGGAGTCAGTCTGTCTATATGACATGGAGTCAGTCTGTCTATATGGCATGGAGTCAGTCTGTCTATATGACATGGAGTCAGTCTGTCTATATGGCATGGAGTCAGTCTGTCTATATGACATGGAGTCAGTCTGTCTATATGGCATGGAGTCAGCCTGTCTATATGGCATGGAGTCAGTCTGTCTTTATGGCATGGAGTCAGTCTGTCTATATAGCATGGAGTCAGTCTGTCTATATGGCATGGAGTCAGTCTGTCTATATGACATGGAGTCAGTCTGTCTATATGGCATGGAGTCAGTCTGTCTATATGGCATGGAGTCAGTCTGTCTATATGACATGGAGTCAGTCTGTCTATATGGCATGGAGTCAGTCTGTCTATATGGCATGGAGTCAGTCTGTCTTTATGGCATGGAGTCAGTCTGTCTTTATGGCATGGAGTCAGTCTGTCTTTATGGCATGGAGTCAGTCTGTCTATATGGCATGGAGTCAGTCTGTCTTCTTGGCATGGAGTCAGTCTGTCTATATGACATGGAGTCAGTCTGTCTATATGACATGGAGTCAGTCTCTTTATGGCATGGAGTCAGTCTGTCTATATAGCATGGAGTCAGTATGTCTATATGACATAGAGTCAGTCTCTTTATGGCATGGAGTCAGTCTGTCTATATGACATGGAGTCAGTCTGTCTATATGACATGGAGTCAGTCTCTTTATGGCATGGAGTCAGTCTGTCTATATAGCATGGAGTCAGTATGTCTATATGACATAGAGTCAGTCTCTTTATGGCATGGAGTCAGTCTGTCTATATGACATGGAGTCAGTCTGTCTATATGACATGGAGTCAGTCTCTTTATGGCATGGAGTCAGTCTGTCTATATAGCATGGAGTCAGTATGTTTATATGGCATGGAGTCAGTCTGTCTTTATGGCATGGAGTCAGTCTGTCTATATGACATGGAGTCAGTCTGTCTATATGACATTGAGTCAGTCTGTCTATATGGCATGGAGTCAGTCTGTCTTTATGACATGGAGTCAGTCTGTCTATATGACATGGAGTCAGTCTGTCTATATGGCATGGAGTCAGTCTGTCTTTATGGCATGGAGTCAGTCTGTCTATATGGCATGGAGTCAGTCTGTCTATATGACATGGAGTCAGTCTGTCTATATGGCATGGAGTCAGTCTGTCTATATGGCATGGAGTCAGTCTGTCTATATGGCATGGAGTCAGTCTCTTTATGGCATGGAGTCAGTCTGTCTATATGGAATGGAGTCAGTCTGTCTTTATGGCATGGAGTCAGTCTGTCTATATGGCATGGAGTCAGTCTGTCTTTATGGTATGGAGTCAGTCTGTCTATATGGCATGGAGTCAGTCTGTCTTTATGACATGGAGTCAGTATGTCTATATGGAATGGAGTCAGTCTGTCTTTATGGCATGGAGTCAGTATGTCTATATGGCATGGAGTCAGTCTCTTTATGGCATGGAGTCAGTCTGTCTATATGGAATGGAGTCAGTCTGTCTTTATGGCATGGAGTCAGTCTGTCTATATGGCATGGAGTCAGTCTGTCTTTATGGTATGGAGTCAGTCTGTCTATATGGCATGGAGTCAGTCTGTCTTTATGACATGGAGTCAGTATGTCTATATGGCATGGAGTCAGTCTGTCTTTGTGGCATCGAGTCAGTCTATCTATATGGCATGGAGTCAGGCTGTCTTTATGGCATGGAGTCAGGCTGTCTATATGGCATGGAGTCAGTCTGTCTTTATGGTATGGAGTCAGTCTGTCTATATGGCATGGAGTCAGTCTGTCTTTATGACATGGAGTCAGTATGTCTATATGGCATGGAGTCAGTCTGTCTTTGTGGCATCGAGTCAGTCTGTCTATATGGCATGGAGTCAGGCTGTCTATATGGCATGGAGTCAGTCTGTCTTTGTGGCATCGAGTCAGTCTGTCTATATGGCATGGAGTCAGGCTGTCTTTATGGCATGGAGTCAGGCTGTCTATATGGCATGGAGTCAGTCTGTCTTTATGGCATGGAGTCAGTCTGTCTATATGGCATGGAGTCAGTCTGTCTTTATGGCATGGAGTCAGTATGTCTTTATGACATGGAGTCAGTATGTCTTTATGGCATGGAGTCAGTCTGTCTTTATGGCATGGAGTCAGGCAGTCTTTATGGCATGGAGTCAGTCTGTCTTTATGGCATGGAGTCAGTATGTCTTTATGGCATGGAGTCAGTCTGTCTATATGGCATGGAGTCAGTATGTCTTTATGGCATGGAGTCAGTCTGTCTATATGGCATGGAGTCAGTCTGTCTATATGGCATGGAGTCAGTCTGTCTATATGGCATGGAGTCAGTCTGTCTTTATGGCATGGAGTCAGTATGTCTTTATGGCATGGAGTCAGTCTGTCTTTATGGCATGGAGTCAGTCTGTCTATATGGCATGGAGTCAGTCTGTCTTCTTGGCATGGAGTCAGTCTGTCTATATGACATGGAGTCAGTCTGTCTATATGACATGGAGTCAGTCTCTTTATGGCATGGAGTCAGTCTGTCTATATAGCATGGAGTCAGTATGTCTATATGACATAGAGTCAGTCTCTTTATGGCATGGAGTCAGTCTGTCTATATGACATGGAGTCAGTCTGTCTATATGACATGGAGTCAGTCTCTTTATGGCATGGAGTCAGTCTGTCTATATAGCATGGAGTCAGTATGTTTATATGGCATGGAGTCAGTCTGTCTTTATGGCATGGAGTCAGTCTGTCTATATGACATGGAGTCAGTCTGTCTATATGACATTGAGTCAGTCTGTCTATATGGCATGGAGTCAGTCTGTCTTTATGACATGGAGTCAGTCTGTCTATATGACATGGAGTCAGTCTGTCTATATGGCATGGAGTCAGTCTGTCTTTATGGCATGGAGTCAGTCTGTCTATATGGCATTTTAGTCAGTCTGTCTATATGACATGGAGTCAGTCTGTCTATATGGCATGGAGTCAGTCTGTCTATATGGCATGGAGTCAGTCTGTCTATATGGCATGGAGTCAGTCTCTTTATGGCATGGAGTCAGTCTGTCTATATGGAATGGAGTCAGTCTGTCTTTATGGCATGGAGTCAGTCTGTCTATATGGCATGGAGTCAGTCTGTCTTTATGGTATGGAGTCAGTCTGTCTATATGGCATGGAGTCAGTCTGTCTTTATGACATGGAGTCAGTATGTCTATATGGCATGGAGTCAGTCTGTCTTTGTGGCATCGAGTCAGTCTGTCTATATGGCATGGAGTCAGGCTGTCTTTATGGCATGGAGTCAGGCTGTCTATATGGCATGGAGTCAGTCTGTCTATATGGCATGGAGTCAGGCTGTCTATATGGCATGGAGTCAGTCTGTCTTTATGGCATGGAGTCAGTCTGTCTATATGGCATGGAGTCAGTCTGTCTTTATGGCATGGAGTCAGTATGTCTTTATGACATGGAGTCAGTATGTCTTTATGGCATGGAGTCAGTCTGTCTTTATGGCATGGAGTCAGGCTGTCTTTATGGCATGGAGTCAGTCTGTCTTTATGGCATGGAGTCAGTATGTCTTTATGGCATGGAGTCAGTCTGTCTTTATGGCATGGAGTCAGTCTGTCTATATAGCATGGAGTCAGTCTGTCTATATGGCATGGAGTCAGTATGTCTTTATGGCATGGAGTCAGTCTGTCTTTATGGCATGGAGTCAGTCTGTCTTTATGGCATGGAGTCAGTATGTCTTTATGGCATGGAGTCAGTCTGTCTTTATGGCATGGAGCCTGTCTTTAGTCTGTCAGTCTTCTTTATGGCATGGAGTCAGTCTGTCTGTCAGTCTTCTATGGCATGGAGTCAGTCTGTCTATCATGGAGTCTGTCTTTATGGCATGGAGTCAGTCTGTCTATATAGCATGGAGTCAGTCTGTCTATATGGCATGGAGTCAGTATGTCTTTATGGCATGGAGTCAGTATGTCTATATAGCATGGAGTCAGTCTGTCTATATGGCATGGAGTCAGTCTCTTTATGGCATGGAGTCAGTCTGTCTATATAGCATGGAGTCAGTATGTCTTGATGGCATGGAGTCAGTCTGTCTTTTTGGAGTCAGTCTGTCTTTTTGGAGTCAGTCTGTCTTTTTGGAGTCAGTCTGTCTTTATGGCATGGAGTCAGTCTGTCTTGATGGCATGGAATCAGTCTGTCTTGTTGGCATGGAGTCAGTCTGTCTATATAGCATGGAGTCAGTATGTCTTTATGGCATGGAGTCAGTCTGTCTTTATGGCATGGAGTCAGGCTGTCTTTCTGGCATGGAGTCAGTCTGTCTATATGGCATGGAGTCAGTCTGTCTATATAGCATGGAGTCAGTCTGTCTATATGGCATGGAGTCAGTATGTCATTATGGCATGGAGTCAGTCTGTCTATATAGCATGGAGTCAGTATGTCTTTATGGCATGGAGTCAGGCTGTCTTTATGGCATGGAGTCAGTCTGTCTATATAGCATGGAGTCAGTATGTCTTTATGGCATGGAGTCAGTCTGTCTTTATGGCATGGAGTCAGGCTGTCTTTCTGGCATGGAGTCAGTCTGTCTATATGGCATGGAGTCAGTCTGTCTATATAGCATGGAGTCAGTCTGTCTTTATGGCATGGAGTCAGCCTGTCTATATGGCATGGAGTCAGCCTGTCTATATGGCATGGAGTCAGTCTGTCTTTATGGCATGGAGTCAGTCTGTCTATATGGCATGGAGTCAGTCTGTCTATATGGCATGGAGTCAGTCTGTCTTTATGGCATGGAGTCAGTCTGTCTATATGACATGGTGTCAGTATGTCTTTATGGCATGGAGTCAGTCTTTATGACATGGAGTCAGTCTGTCTTTATGACATGGAGTCAGTATGTCTTTATGGCATGGAGTCAGTCTGTCTATATGGCATGGAGTCAGTCTGTCTTTATGGCATGGAGTCAGTATGTCTTTATGGCATGGAGTCAGTATGTCTATATGGCATGGAGTCAGTCTGTCTTTATGGCATGGAGTCAGGCTGTCTTGATGGCATGGAGTCAGTATGTCTATATAGCATGGAGTCAGTCTGTCTATATGGCATGGAGTCAGTATGTCTTTATGGCATGGAGTCAGTATGTCTATATGGCATGGAGTCAGTCTGTCTTTATGGCATGGAGTCAGGCTGTCTTGATGGCATGGAGTCAGTCTGTCTTTTTGGAGTCAGTCTGTCTTTTTGGAGTCAGTCTGTCTTTTTGGAGTCAGTCTGTCTTTATGGCATGGAGTCAGTCTGTCTTGATGGCATGGAGTCAGGCTGTCTTGATGGCATGGAGTCAGTCTGTCTTTTTGGAGTCAGTCTGTCTTTTTGGAGTCAGTCTGTCTTTTTGGAGTCAGTCTGTCTTTATGGCATGGAGTCAGTCTGTCTTGATGGCATGGAATCAGTCTGTCTTGTTGGCATGGAGTCAGTCTGTCTTGGTGGCATGGAGTCAGTCTGTCTTGGTGGCATGGAGTCCGTCTGTCTTGATCGCATGAAATCAGTCTGTCTTGATGGCATGGAGTCAGTCTGTCTTGGTGGCATGGAGTCAGTCTGTCTTGGTGGCATGGAGTCAGTCTGTGTGTAGAATGCTGTAGCTGCTTTTTACATTGTGGTGATGGTGACAGGACTTTTGCTTGCTCTGCTGCCAAGATTACAACAAACACACACAGACGATGTGATTAGAGACCTATCCCTGACCGCTCTTCCAAGATGAGAACGAGAACATGCAGACTCAGCACACACACACACTCACTTACATGCACACACACACAGACACACACGCATACACACACACTCATTTAAACAGCCTCAAAACACAAACACACTAATGAAGATGATCATAGTAATATACCTGTCTTTGCATATATGCACTTACATGCAGCACAATACGTTTTCATTCTGTGTAATTAAGTAATAGGGCATCTCTGAGGTTTGTGGTATACGGCCAATACACCATGGCCTGGATACAGCCCTTAGTCGTGGTATATTGGCCATATACCACAAACCCCTGAGGTACCTTATTGCTATTATAAACTGGTTACCAACGTAATTAGAACAGTAAAAATAAATGTTTTGTCATTCCCGTGGTATACGGTCTCATAAACCACATCTTTCAGCCATTCAGCATTCAGGGCTCAAACCAGCCAGTTCATAATTTTGTGTATACAACTGCAAGACAAACAGTTATACATTTCCCAAGACAAATCTGTTGCCCTGAACTCTAGTGTCGCATTCTGATCATTTCCACAATTTCTCCTGCAACACCCCGGGCAGATTTTTTATTTCGTTGCTTCCGATTGTTTCTATCCCTGTAAAACGCTGGTTGCTTTGCTGAAATACTGCAGTGTTTATTACGGCTCCCCCTCTCTCCTCCTCTCTTCCCCCTTCTCTCTTCTCTCTCCCCCATCTCTCCCCCATTTTGTCTCCCCATCTCTCTTTTTTCCCCCTCTCTCCCCATCTTGATTTTGTCCAACGACACTGCCCTCTCCCATCTCCTCCTCCTCCTCCTCATCCTCCTCCTCCCTCTCCCCCTTCTCTCTCCCATTCCCTGGTTCCCGTGTGGATAGGTTAGGTTAGGGGGGGCTGGCTGGAGCAGCAGCCTGGACCTATGACGTGGTGCGACATGTAACCGTGGCACGAGAGAGGAAATCAATAACTGAAACGATGAGGGGCGCTGGGCTGGGCTGGATTAACGTCAGGGGGCCAAGCAGGCCAGGGGGTTTGGGGGTGCTTTGGGGGCCTTGGACTGGAGATTTGAGGTTGGGCTACCTAAGGTATGGGTAGAGGGAAGACAAATTGGGCAAGATGTCTCAAGTCCTCAGACCAGGTCTCATTGTACACCGTTCCTCTCTCTGTCTTTCCTTTAGTTGTTCAAATGTGTATCGCTTCCAGGACCAACGACACAGATGAACTGCTGGTCCAAAATAGGCCAATATAGAAGTGTTAAAGAAAAATGCCTCTGTATATGGTTAGGATAGAAACAGCTAGTGAACTACTAATATCTCCCTGCCTTCTCTGTCTAACTTTGCCCCAGAGAGGAGAGTGTGTGTGTGGAGTCAGAGAGGAGAGTGTGTGTGTGGAGTCAGAGTGGAGAGTGTGCGTGGAGTCAGAGAGGAGAGTGTGTGGAGTCAGAGAGGAGAGTGTGTGAAGTCTGAGAGGAGAGTGTGTGGAGTCTGAGAGGAGAGCGTGTGGAGTCTGAGAGGAGAGTGTGTGTGGAGTCAGAGAGGAGAGTGTGTGTGGAGTCAGAGAGGAGAGTGTGTGTGGAGTCAGAGAGGAGAGTGTGTGTGGAGTCAGAGAGGAGAGTGTGTGTGGAGTCAGAGAGGAGAGTGTGTGTGGAGTCAGAGAGGAGAGTGTGTGTGGAGTCAGAGAGGAGAGGGTGTGTGGAGTCAGAGAGGAGAGTGTGTGTGGAGTCAGAGAGGAGAGTGTGTGGAGTCAGAGAGGAGAGTGTGTGTGTGGAGTTAAAGAGGAGAGCGTGTGTGGAGTCAGAGAGGAGAGTGTGTGTGGAGTCAGAGAGGAGAGTGTGTGTGGAGTCAAAGAGGAGAGTGTGTGTGGAGTCAGAGAGGAGAGTGTGTGGAATCAGAGAGTAGAGTGTGTGTGGAGTCAGAGAGTGTGTGTGGAGTCAGAGGAGAGTGTGTGGAGTCAAAGAGGAGATTGTGTGTGGAATCAGAGAGTGTGTGTGGAGTCAGAGAGGAGAGTGTGTGTGGAGTCAGAGAGGAGAGTGTGTGTGGAGTCAAAGAGGAGATTGTGTGTGGAGTCAGAGAGGAGAGTGTGTGGAGTCTGAGAGGAGAGTGTGTGGAGTCAGAGAGGAGAGTGTGTGTGGAGTCAGAGAGGAGAGTGTGTGGAGTCTGAAAGGAGAGTGTGTGGGAGTCAGAGAGGAGAGTGTGTGTGGAGTCAGAGAGGAGAGTGTGTGTGGAGTCAGAGAGGAGAGTGTGTGTGGAGTCAGAGAGGAGAGTGTGTGTGGAGTTAAAGAGGAGAGCGTGTGTGGAGTCAGAGAGGAGAGTGTGTGTGGAGTCAGAGAGGAGAGTGTGTGGAGTCAGAGAGGAGAGTGTGTGGAGTCAGAGAGGAGAGTGTGTGTGGAGTCAGAGGAGAGAGTATGTGGAGTCTGAAAGGAGAGTGTGTGTGGAGTCAGAGAGGAGAGTGTGTGTGGAGTCAGAGAGGAGAGTGTGTGTGGAGTCAGAGAGGAGAGTGTGTGTGGAGTCAGAGAGGAGAGTGTGTGTGGAGTCAGAGAGGAGAGTGTGTGTGGAGTCAGAGAGGAGAGTGTGTGTGGAGTCAGAGAGGAGAGGGTGTGTGGAGTCAGAGAGGAGAGTGTGTGTGGAGTCAGAGAGGAGAGTGTGTGTGGAGTCAGAGAGGAGAGTGTGTGTGTGGAGTTAAAGAGGAGAGCGTGTGTGGAGTCAGAGAGGAGAGTGTGTGTGGAGTCAAAGAGGAGAGTGTGTGTGGAGTCAGAGAGGAGAGTGTGTGGAATCAGAGAGTAGAGTGTGTGTGGAGTCAGAGAGGAGAGTGTGTGTGGAGTCAGAGGAGAGTGTGTGTGGAGTCAAAGAGGAGATTGTGTGTGGAATCAGAGAGGAGAGTGTGTGTGGAGTCAGAGAGGAGAGTGTGTGTGGAGTCAGAGAGGAGAGTGTGTGGAGTCTGAGAGGAGAGTGTGTGTGGAGTCAGAGAGGAGAGTGTGTGGAGTCTGAGAGGAGAGTGTGTGTGGAGTCAGAGAGGAGAGTGTGTGTGGAGTCAGAGAGGAGAGTGTGTGTGGAGTCAGAGAGGAGAGTGTGTGGAGTCTGAGAGGAGAGTGTGTGTGGAGTCAGAGAGGAGAGTGTGTGTGGAGTCAGAGAGGAGAGTGTGTGTGGAGTTAAAGAGGAGAGCGTGTGTGGAGTCAGAGAGGAGAGTGTGTGGGAGTCAAAGAGGAGAGTGTGTGTGGAGTCAGAGAGGAGAGTGTGTGGAATCAGAGAGTAGAGTGTGTGGAGTCTGAGAGGAGAGTGTGTGTGGAGTCAGATAGGAGAGTGTGTGTGGAGTCAGAGAGGAGAGTGTGTGTGGAGTCAAAGAGGAGATTGTGTGTGGAGTCAGAGAGGAGAGTGTGTGGAGTCTGAGAGGAGAGTGTGTGTGGAGTCAGAGAGGAGAGTGTGTGTGGAGTCAGAGAGGAGAGTGTGTGGAGTCTGAAAGGAGAGTGTGTGTGGAGTCAGAGAGGAGAGTGTGTGTGGAGTCAGAGAGGAGAGTGTGTGTGGAGTCAGAGAGGAGAGTGTGTGTGGAGTCAGAGAGGAGAGTGTGTGTGGAGTTAAAGAGGAGAGCGTGTGTGGAGTCAGAGAGGAGAGTGTGTGTGGAGTCAGAGAGGAGAGTGTGTGGAGTCTGAGAGGAGAGAGTGTGGAGTCTGAGAGGAGAGAGTGTGGAGTCAGAGAGGAGAGTGTGTGTGGAGTCAGAGAGGAGAGGGTGTGTGGAGTCAGAGAGGAGAGTGTGTGTGGAGTCAGAGAGGAGAGTGTGTGGAGTCAGAGAGGAGAGTGTGTGTGTGGAGTTAAAGAGGAGAGCGTGTGTGGAGTCAGAGAGGAGAGTGTGTGTGGAGTCAAAGAGGAGAGTGTGTGTGGAGTCAGAGAGGAGAGTGTGTGGAATCAGAGAGTAGAGTGTGTGTGGAGTCAGAGAGGAGAGTGTGTGTGGAGTCAGAGGAGAGTGTGTGTGGAGTCAAAGAGGAGATTGTGTGTGGAATCAGAGAGGAGAGTGTGTGTGGAGTCAGAGAGGAGAGTGTGTGTGGAGTCAGAGAGGAGAGTGTGTGGAGTCTGAGAGGAGAGTGTGTGTGGAGTCAGAGAGGAGAGTGTGTGGAGTCTGAGAGGAGAGTGTGTGTGGAGTCAGAGAGGAGAGTGTGTGTGGAGTCAGAGAGGAGAGTGTGTGTGGAGTCAGAGAGGAGAGTGTGTGGAGTCTGAGAGGAGAGTGTGTGTGGAGTCAGAGAGGAGAGTGTGTGTGGAGTCAGAGAGGAGAGTGTGTGTGGAGTTAAAGAGGAGAGCGTGTGTGGAGTCAGAGAGGAGAGTGTGTGGAGTCAAAGAGGAGAGTGTGTGTGGAGTCAGAGAGGAGAGTGTGTGAATCAGAGAGTAGAGTGTGTGGAGTCTGAGAGGAGAGTGTGTGTGGAGTCAGATAGGAGAGTGTGTGTGGAGTCAGAGAGGAGAGTGTGTGTGGAGTCAAAGAGGAGATTGTGTGTGGAGTCAGAGAGGAGAGTGTGTGGAGTCTGAGAGGAGAGTGTGTGTGGAGTCAGAGAGGAGAGTGTGTGGAGTCAGAGAGGAGAGTGTGTGGAGTCTGAAAGGAGAGTGTGTGTGGAGTCAGAGAGGAGAGTGTGTGTGGAGTCAGAGAGGAGAGTGTGTGTGGAGTCAGAGAGGAGAGTGTGTGTGGAGTCAGAGAGGAGAGTGTGTGTGGAGTTAAAGAGGAGAGCGTGTGTGGAGTCAGAGAGGAGAGTGTGTGTGGAGTCAGAGAGGAGAGTGTGTGGAGTCTGAGAGGAGAGAGTGTGGAGTCTGAGAGGAGAGAGTGTGGAGTCAGAGAGGAGAGTGTGTGGAGTCAGAGAGGAGAGAGTGTGTGGAGTCAGAGAGGAGAGAGTGTGGAGTCAAAGAGGAGAGAGTGTGTGGAGTCAGAGAGGAGAGAGTGTGTGGAGTCAGAGAGGAGAGAGTGTGTGGAGTCAGAGAGGAGAGAGTGTGAGTATGTAAGTCAGCAGTAGGGTGTGGTCCTCAGTACTGCCAAGATCCAGATAATAAATATCCGTAATAAATATCATTATTATTGGGCCAATCTCCCCCAATAACGCAGCCTCAGTGAAAGATGACACCGGGGACTTGGCTGGATATTGGCAATATATCAGCATTGATTATTGAAAGTGCTGACAGAGAGAGGGAGGCAAAGTTAATAAAAACTAATAAAAAAGACAAGAAATACAGGAAGAACAAGGTCTTAAGATGGACTGGCTGCTTATTCACTATAGGAGGAGGGGAGACAGAGATGGGGATCAGGAGTGTGTGTGTGTGTGTGTGTGTGTGTGTGCAGGAGTGTGTGTGTGTGTGTGTGTGTGTGTGTGTGTGTGTGTGTGTGTGTGTGTGTGTGTGTGTGTGTGTGTGTGTGTGTGTGTGTGTGTGTGTGTGTGTGTGTGTGTGTGTGTGTGTGTGAGTGTGAGTGTGAGTGCGTGCGTTCGTGTGTGTGCACTTTCATGCTTGTGTTGTCTACATGGAGTCTGTTGTATGCTCACACATGATTTATTTCCCTGTGTTTGCTTTGTGTCTTCAGTTCTGCATAGTACACTAACGCTAGATACTGTAGATCAACACATGGACTCCACCTACACACACACAACATAACACCATCCATCATGTCCAATTTATCTTGATAAATCTATACATCAGGTCAGCATATGGATTTGTGTGAATTTTGCATTTTCTCTCTGTTATTGTACCCCCCCTGCTCTGTTATTATTATTAATAATAATATGTGTAACAATAACAACAATACTTTAGTTCTCAGAGTTTATTATGATTTTAGTGGCAAAGCAGAGTAAAAATCTAAATATGAGGTAATCTCCCATCAGCCCCCAAGTCTACTGGGTATATCCCCTGGCGTGTTGATGTTAATGTGTTGATGTTCTTTGCAGTGCATGGTGATCAAACAGGTTTCCTGTTATATTCATCAGAGGTGTAGGGAGGGTGAAGTCTGGGAATCCAAAAAAATTGTCATTTTTACAAATGATTAACAAAATATGCACAAGACAGAATTCATACCTTGGTTTTTGTGGTGAATGTGAATGAAAAAAACTGTATGGATAATGGTTTTCATCCCCACATCTTGTCCATAATGTAGAGGCCTATGGGATATTCATTGAGGATGGTACATGTGATCAGTATTACATACTGTA
The DNA here is from genome assembly GCF_023373465.1 of Oncorhynchus keta. Taxonomy (NCBI): domain Eukaryota; kingdom Metazoa; phylum Chordata; class Actinopteri; order Salmoniformes; family Salmonidae; genus Oncorhynchus; species Oncorhynchus keta. Next base: position 24,970,665 of record NC_068451.1, on the reverse strand, counting down.
CCAATACCAATTGACATGCCTTTGTATGCCTCCTCGTCTGTATACCTGCAGACACAGACACAAAGGTGAGCAGTTCAACACAGCCAGCCTTCAACATGTTCTTACAGCCTACATATTCTCACCGCTTTGTTGATTGATATCCATTGAATTGTGTCCATTTTCTGTTTTAGAAAGATTTGCACAAATATGAAAAGAGAGATGGTATCATCATAAAACAATATCCATTTAGATCATATAAGGGACCAACCTTACATTGAGGAGATCTTTACATTTTTCAGTTAAGTGCCTGCACCTGCTGTCCTTTCAAATTCAAATCCAAGTATTTCAGTTGGGCATTTAGGTTCCTGCAAGAACTCCCACCAACTGAGGAGGTTCCTCGAAGAACCCCACATCCTATGGGTTTCTTGGAAAATCCTTTTGGGGGCCATTTTCAGTGCCAAGAACCCCAAGGTTCTTCAAAGAACTTTGAGGATCTTAGAAGAACCCTTGGCGAACCCTAATTGTTTGTGTGTGTGTCCTACACAGTGTAGTGATTGAGGATGTGAGAGGTCTGGGTTGGTGCTAGGTGGTATTGGAGTGACACAGTGTAGTGATAGAGGATGTGAGAGGTCTGGGTTGGTGCTAGGTGGTATTGGAGTGACACAGTGTAGTGATAGAGGATGTGAGAGGTCTGGGTTGGTGCTAGGTGGTATTGTAGTGACAGTGTAGTGATTGAGGATGTGAGAGGTCTGGGTTGATGCTAGGTGGTATTGGAGTGACACAGTGTAGTGATAGAGGATGTGAGAGGTCTGGGTTGGTGCTAGGTGGTATTGGGGTGACACAGTGTAGTGATAGAGGATGTGAGAGGTCTGGGTTGGTGCTAGGTGGTATTGGAGTGACACAGTGTAGTGATAGAGGATGTGAGAGGTCTGGGTTGGTGCTAGGTGGTATTGGAGTGACACAGTGTAGTGATAGAGGATGTGAGAGGTCTGGGTTGGTGCTAGGTGGTATTGGAGTGACACAGTGTAGTGATAGAGGATGTGAGAGGTCTGGGTTGGTGCTAGGTGGTATTGGAGTGACACAGTGTAGTGATAGAGGATGTGAGAGGTCTGGGTTGGTGCTAGGTGGTATTGTAGTGACAGTGTCGTGATTGAGGATGTGAGAGGTCTGGGTTGATGCTAGGTGGTATTGGATTGAATCTAGGCAGTGTCACAGTGAGAGAGTATTGTTCATTGTAATGTGGTCTTGTTACCACTCTGACGGCGACAGTAACAATAACTGTTGCCTGATATTGATTTGGGGACATGGGTGTTATTGATGAGTGAGAATTGAATTCAACCAGCTCATTTGTCAATGTGACGTCCCCATTTAATAATAACCATGACATAGCATGCACATGGACAGTAGACACAGACAAATACATAGTGAAGCACACACATCATGCACGCATGCAGTACACACTCACACACAGCTCGTACATAGTTACACACTTCTTTTGGAAGGCTCATGGGTTCTAACCACCCAGCTTCCCAATGGAATATTTCAAGAAGGATATACCATTATGACATCTTTAGGAACATTCTGCATTCTATGTATGTCATTGGTGATTGATAGAATTTGTTGTCAATTTTGTTGGATGTTATTCATTTTTCCTGAATGCATAGATGAAGCTTTGATTTATTGTTTAAAAATATCTCATTTATTTTTTTGAAATCAAAATCCTGATTATAAATAGCAATATATCGTTCTACAGAGAAAATGGCAGATGAACTAACCGTTAATCAGGACATGTTATCACACACAATAAAGTATGCAACATTTATTAAGAAACAACAACCTTGTAATCAGCCTGGGAATTTTATTTCTATCCATTAATGCCTATTTAAATGGAAAGAAAATGTAGGATTTTTGTACAAATTAAGCAATGAAATCTATGTATTTGTAATAACATTGTCATACCATTGTAATGAAATAAAAATATATCTGAGATCCCATTTTTTACCACAATGGGGCCAATAATCTGGTAATCCCCAATATTGAAATTGGCTTAAAATGGTGAAACGTGTAACAGGAATACGCCCAATAAATGTACAGACAGGTTTGGAATAACCATAAGGAAGTGTGCTAATACTATTGTTTTATATAGATTGTACAATCATCTCAAATGAATCATACCTCAAAATATGCAACATATCATGTTAGGAGAAAATATGCCAATTTCACGTCATTTTCTTCAGGCTATGAGTGTAATGCTTTCTTTATTAATGATCAAACAAATGTCAATTAAAACAATTGTATTGACTATCAAGCATCCATATAGCCATTACCATACAGTACCTTGCAATAACATAACAGTACAGAATAATAACAGTGACAATGACTCCTTTCCATCTCCATCTCAGAGGTAGCCTGGTGGGTAGGAGTGTTGGGCCTGTAACCGAAAGGTTGCTGGATCAAATCCCCGAGCTGACAAGGTAAACATCTGTTGTTATGCCGATGACGTGGATGACAATTAAGGCAGCCCCCTGCTACACCTCTCTGATTCAGAGGAGTTGGGTTAAATGCGGAAGACACGATTCAGTTGAATACATTCAGTTGTACAACTGACTAGATGTCCCCCTTCATTAAAAAAAAGGGGATGAGAAGAGCCTCTCTATTTTCTCTGTTTGACCAAGTACCAGTCCCATCAGTGGACAATCTGTCCCAGGCCGTCCGGGCCCCTGGTGAGAATGGTCCAGAGCAGCAGGGGTTATTGGATGGTGAGGCCTCCCAGGGGTTTTCTCTCTGGGCTCCAGGGGTCCATGGAGGCCACAGGGGAGGGGAAGTCTGGAGCAGCCTCCCTGCAGGCTCCCTGCCTGGGCATTATCACATAGAGAGAGAGGGGAGGCACAAAGACCGACATGAGAGAGAAGTTATGTATTTGGTCCAGGTGTATAGTATGGTTGGGTATAGCCCTGTGGCTCGACTACTGTTTGCCATGGCAAGAACAACACACAGTATATTTCTTATATCTATTGCAAAGTATGAAATAAGTGTCTGTTTGTCTGTCTTGCTGGCGACTTGCATTTATATAATTTGTCTTGCAAAAGTTTGTTTGCAGGTAATTACTGAAAAAGCAAGTGCCCAAATGTAATCCTATGTTTAAAAAACAAGATAAATGTTTTAGTAAGGTGCATATGGGAGTGGGTACTTGTGGTACAGCTTTGGGTAGGACACAGAGTTTATTTGGTTGGATGTCAGCTCCACATATGACAGATGACATCCGATGACATTTGCAGATAAAGGAAAGAGAAGAGTTGGACAGAGTAGTGAGAGGAGGAGGATGGGGGGATGCTGAAGGTGTTAGGGCCCCCCTCATCCTCCCATCCCCTCCAACACCATCTTATTTTCCCCTCCTTCAATCTCACATACCCTACCTCTATCCCTCTCTCCCACAGACGCGCACAACCACACTACATTCTACAAGAAATAATTGCTTTTGTCTGGGAGGAGGAAGGAGCGGGGCGCGCGCGCGGTTACCTCTGTTCGAAAAGGGGGTGCGTGAAGGACAACTAGTCGCTTCTCTCCCCTTCCCTCCATCCTCTCCTCAACCACATCCCTCCGTCCTCTCGTTGGACTTGCGGATGTCATCTGTCATACGTGGAGCGGAGGGAGAGGGACAATAAACCGTGTTGTATTGTGGTGTATTCGGAGGTAGAGATGAAGGCTGGAAATAGGACACATTTCTCATAATTAGAAACTAGCACATATCCCTGGCCTGCAGTGAAACCAAAACGGTGAAGGAATAATAATAATGATAATAATAATCATCATAATAATACAAATAATACTTGTACTAATATGAATAATAAATATATTGTATGACTATATCGATAGGCCTGTGTTTTTCATGAATCAGTCATAACGTTTAACATTTCATATTTAATTGGTAGCAAGAGGCCTATAGACTGTAACGTGGAGGTCTTACTCAATGCTATTGATTTAGATGTTTGTATAGATCTTTCTGTTTAAACATCTATATCGACAATAATCTAGTGTATAGCGTGGTAATTCACCGCGTGTTATATATCGGTTTGGTACGAGGGAGGTGAGGCGATGAAGTCTAGAAAGAGGGCGCGCGCTACGTGCACGGCAATACGCCAAGATGTTGCCTGCATGCGGGAGGTGAGATGTTGGTTGAACCGGTGCTCTTCCGCGTGCAGCCGGTAGCTATACGGCCTCTGCTGGCCTTACCGGAGTGGGATTTTGCTCATGGTCAAAGCCTTACCTGTAGCAGATGACGTTTCTCCACATAGAAAAGTCGTATATTCTGAGTTACATGAATGGTGTTGATTAAGTTAGATCATGACACGTAAGTCATTTTGAAGTTGAATAAATTGTATTCGCCGAATTGAAGCATTTTAAGAAGGACCTGTGCGTCATGGTCCTGGTCATGGATGCAGGGAGGAATTTAAACAGCCATGCTTTGTTATAAATGCTTATAGCTATTTATAATGCGTTAGACAACGAAGGTGGTTCCTAACAAGTGTTCAACTGTCTGAATGTTTAAGGCTGAACGATGACTTAATGCAAAGATTCCCTCACGCAATTTAATGGGAGAGATAAAACAAATTCAAACATAATTTGATTAAAATATAAATATTTATCATAGGTTGTATCTTTCTGAACAAAATGAATTTCAATAGTTAACAATTGCAGTGATGGGAAAAAAATGTCGGCTATCAACTTTTGTCGTATTATACACTGAACACAAATATAAACGCAACATGTAAAGTGTTGGTCCCATGTTTCATGAGCTGAAGTAAAAGATCCCACAAATGTTCCATACGCACAAAATGCTTATTTTCTCTCAAATGTTGTACATACATTTATTTACATCCCTGTACGTGAGCATTTATCCTTTGCCAAGATAATCCGTCTACCTGACAGATGTGGCATATCAAGAAGCTGATTAAACGGCATCATCATTACACAGGTGCACCTTGTGCTGGGGGCAATAAAAGTCCACTCTAAAATGTGCAGTTTTATCACACAACACAATGCCACAGATGTCTCAAGTTGTGAGCGAGCGTGCAATTGGCATGCTGACTACACACAGAATTGAATGTTCTACCGGTCTCACAATCGCAGACCATGTGTTTGGTGTCATGTGGGCAAGAGGTTTGCTGATGTCAACGTTGTGAACAGGGTCCGCCATGGTGGTGGTAGGGTTATGGTATGGGCAGGCATAAACTACTGGCAACGAACACAATTGTATTTTATCGATGGCAATTTGAATTCACAGAAATACATTGAGGAGATCCTGAGGCCCATTTTTTTTAAAGGTATCAGTCATGTGATATTCATAGATTAGGGCCTAATTAATTAATTTAAATTGACTGATTTCCTCATATGAACTGCAACTCAGTAAATCTTTGAAATTGTTGCATGTTGCGTTTATATTTTTGTTCAGTATAATAAATAACATAATGTATGTGCCTATTGGTTGACTTCTCCAGTTATCTGTGATCCCAGTCTCCCAGACAAGCAGTAATGTAATGATCACCATTCGCATCATTATAGCATGGTCTTATTAAGAGGAAAGAAGACAGAAATCAATACAGGATACCTTCAGCAGCGGCGCTGAAAACGAGGGAGAGGCGGGAGGAGGAGGGATGGAGCGAGGGAGCAGAGAGAGAGAGCATGAGGGAGGAGGAGGAGGGGGGAAAGGATGGAGCGAGGGAGCAGAGAGAGAGAGCATGAGGGAGGAGGAGGAGGGGGAAAGGATGGAGCGAGGAGCAGAGAGAGAGAGCATGAGGGAGGAGGAGGAGGGGGAAAGGATGGAGCGAGGGAGCAGAGAGAGAGAGCATGAGGGAGGAGGAGGGGGGAAAGGATGGAGCGAGGAGCAGAGAGAGAGAGCATGAGGGAGGAGGAGGAGGGGGAAAGGATGGAGCGAGGAGCAGAGAGAGAGAGCATGAGGGAGGAGGAGGAGGGGGAAAGGATGGAGCGAGGAGCAGAGAGAGAGAGCATGAGGGAGGAGGGGAGGGGGGAAAGGATGGAGCGAGGGAGCAGAGAGAGAGAGCATGAGGGAGGAGGAGGAGGGGGAAAGGATGGAGGAGGGAGCAGAGAGAGAGCATGAGGGAGGAGGAGGAGGGGGAAAGGATGGAGGGGGAGCAGAGGAGAGAGCATGAGGAGGAGGAGGAGGGGGAAAGGATGGAGCGAGGGAGCAGAGAGAGAGAGCATGAGGGAGGAGGAGGAGGGGGGAAAGGATGGAGCGAGGGAGCAGAGAGAGAGAGCATGAGGGAGGAGGAGGAGGGGGAAAGGATGGAGCGAGGAGAGAGAGAGCAGAGGGGAGGAGAGGAGGGGGAAAGGATGGAGGAGAGGAGAGAGAGGGGAGGAGGAGGAAGGAAGGATGGAGCGAGGAGCAGAGAGAGAGAGCATGAGGGAGGAGGAGGAGGGGGAAAGGATGGAGGGAGGGAGCAGAGAGAGAGAGCATGAGGGAGGAGGAGGAGGGGAGGAAGGATGGAGCGAGGGAGCAGAGAGAGAGAGCATGAGGGAGGAGGAGGAGGGGGGAAAGGATGGAGCGAGGGAGCAGAGAGAGAGAGCATGAGGAGGAGGAGGAGGGGAAAGGATGGAGCGAGGGAGCAGAAAGAGAGCATGAGGGAGGAGGAGGAGGGGGAAAGGATGGAGCGAGGGAGCAGAGAGAGAGAGCATGAGGGAGGAGGAGGAGGGAGGAAGGATGGAGCGAGGGAGCAGAGAGAGAGCATGAGGGAGGAGGAGGAGGGGGAAAGGATGGAGCGAGGAGCAGAGAGAGAGAGCATGAGGGAGGAGGAGGAGGAGGGGGAAAGGATGGAGCGAGGGAGCAGAGAGAGAGAGCATGAGGGAGGAGGAGGAGGGGAGGAAGGATGGAGCGAGGGAGCAGAGAGAGAGAGCATGAGGGAGGAGGGAGGAGGGGGGAAAGGATGGAGCGAGGGAGCAGAGAGAGAGAGCATGAGGGAGGAGGAGGAGGGGGAAAGGATGGAGCGAGGGAGCAGAGAGAGAGAGCATGAGGGAGGAGGAGGAGGGGGAAAGGATGGAGCGAGGGAGCAGAGAGAGAGAGCATGAGGGAGGAGGAGGAGGGAAAGGATGGAGCGAGGAGCAGAGAGAGAGAGCATGAGGGAGGAGGAGGAGGGGGAAAGGATGGAGCGAGGGAGCAGAGAGAGAGAGCATGAGGGAGGAGGAGGAGGGGGGAAAGGATGGAGCGAGGGAGCAGAGAGAGAGAGCATGAGGGAGGAGGAGGAGGGGGGAAAGGATGGAGCGAGGGAGCAGAGAGAGAGAGCATGAGGGAGGAGGAGGAGGGGGGAAAGGATGGAGCGAGGGAGCAGAGAGAGAGAGCATGAGGGAGGAGGAGGAGGGGGGAAAGGATGGAGCGAGGGAGCAGAGAGAGAGAGCATGAGGGAGGAGGAGGAGGGGGGAAAGGATGGAGCGAGGGAGCAGAGAGAGAGAGCATGAGGGAGGAGGAGGAGGGGGGAAAGGATGGAGCGAGGGAGCAGAGAGAGAGAGCATGAGGGAGGAGGAGGAGGGGGGAAGGATGGAGCGAGGGAGCAGAGAGAGAGAGCATGAGGGAGGAGGAGGAGGGGGAAAGGATGGAGCGAGGGAGCAGAGAGAGAGAGCATGAGGGAGGAGGAGGAGGGGGGAAAGGATGGAGCGAGGGAGCAGAGAGAGAGAGCATGAGGGAGGAGGAGGAGGGGGAAAGGATGGAGCGAGGGCAGAGAGAGAGAGCATGAGGGAGGAGGAGGGAGGGGGAAAGGATGGAGCGAGGGGAGCAGAGAGAGAGCATGAGGGAGGAGGAGGAGGGAGGAAGGATGGAGCGAGGGAGCAGAGAGAGAGAGCATGAGGGAGGAGGAGGGAGGGGGAAAGGATGGAGCGAGGGGAGCAGAGAGAGAGCATGAGGAGGAGGAGGAGGGGGAAAGGATGGAGCGAGGGAGCAGAGAGAGAGAGCATGAGGGAGGAGGAGGAGGGGGAAAGGATGGAGCGAGGGAGCAGAGAGAGAGAGCATGAGGGAGGAGGAGGAGGGGGAAAGGATGGAGCGAGGAGCAGAGAGAGAGAGCATGAGGGAGGAGGAGGAGGGGGAAAGGATGGAGCGAGGGAGAGAGAGCATGAGGGAGGAGGAGGAGGGGGAAAGGATGGAGCGAGGGAGCAGAGAGAGAGAGCATGAGGGAGGAGGGAGGGGAGGAAGGATGGAGCGAGGAGCAGAGAGAGAGAGCATGAGGGAGGAGGAGGAGGGGGAAAGGATGGAGCGAGGGAGCAGAGAGAGAGAGCATGAGGGAGGAGGAGGAGGGAGGAAAGGATGGAGCGAGGGAGCAGAGAGAGAGAGCATGAGGGAGGAGGAGGAGGAGGAAAGGATGGAGCGAGGGCAGCAGAGAGAGAGCATGAGGGAGGAGGAGGAGGGGGAAGGATGGAGCGAGGAGCAGAGAGAGAGAGCATGAGGGAGGAGGAGGAGAGGAGGAAAGGATGGAGCGAGGGAGCAGAGAGAGAGAGCATGAGGGGAGGAGGAGGAGGGGGAAAGGATGGAGCGAGGAGCAGAGAGAGAGAGCATGAGGGAGGAGGAGGAGGGGGGAAGGATGGAGCGAGGGAGCAGAGAGAGAGAGCATGAGGGAGGAGGAGGAGGGGGGAAAGGATGGAGCGAGGAGCAGAGAGAGAGAGCATGAGGGAGGAGGAGGAGGGGAAAGGATGGAGCGAGGGAGCAGAGAGAGAGAGAGCATGAGGGAGGAGGAGGAGGGGGAAAGGATGGAGCGAGGGAGCAGAGAGAGAGAGCATGAGGGAGGAGGAGGAGGGGGGAAGGATGGAGCGAGGAGCAGAGAGAGAGAGCATGAGGGAGGAGGAGGAGGGGGAAAGGATGGAGCGAGGAGCAGAGAGAGAGAGCATGAGGGAGGAGGAGGAGGGGGAAAGGATGGAGCGAGGGAGCAGAGAGAGAGAGCATGAGGGAGGAGGAGGAGGGGGAAAGGATGGAGCGAGGGAGCAGAGAGAGAGAGAGCATGAGGGAGGAGGAGGAGGGGGAAAGGATGGAGCGAGGAGCAGAGAGAGAGAGCATGAGGGAGGAGGAGGAGGGAGGGAGAAAGGATGGAGCGAGGGAGCAGAGAGAGAGAGCATGAGGGAGGAGGGAGGAGGGGGAAAGGATGGAGCGAGGGAGCAGAGAGAGAGAGCATGAGGGAGGAGGAGGAGGGGGAAAGGATGGAGCGAGGGAGAGAGAGAGAGCATGAGGGAGGAGGAGGAGGGGGGAAGGGAGGAGCGAGGGAGCAGAGAGAGAGAGCATGAGGGAGGAGGAGGAGGGGGAAAGGATGGAGCGAGGGAGCAGAGAGAGAGAGCATGAGGGAGGAGGAGGAGGGGGGGAAAGGATGGAGCGAGGGAGCAGAGAGAGAGAGCATGAGGGAGGAGGAGGAGGGGGGGAAAGGATGGAGCGAGGGAGCAGAGAGAGAGAGCATGAGGGAGGAGGAGGAGGGGAGGAAGGATGGAGCGAGGGAGCAGAGAGAGAGAGCATGAGGGAGGAGGAGGGGGAAAGGATGGAGCGAGGATGAGAGAGCATGAGGGAGGAGGAGGAGGGGAGAAGGATGGAGCGGGAGAGAGAGAGCATGAGGGAGGAGGAGGAGAGGAAAGGATGGAGCGAGGAGCAGAGAGAGAGCATGAGGGAGGAGGAGGAGGGGGAAAGGATGGAGCGAGGAGCAGAGAGAGAGAGAGCATGAGGGAGGAGGAGGAGGGAGGAAGGATGGAGCGAGGGAGCAGAGAGAGAGCATGAGGGAGGAGGAGGAGGGGGAAAGGATGGAGCGAGGGAGCAGAGAGAGAGAGCATGAGGGAGGAGGAGGAGGGGGGAAGGATGGAGCGAGGGAGCAGAGAGAGAGAGCATGAGGGAGGAGGAGGAGGGGGAAAGGATGGAGCGAGGGAGCAGAGAGAGAGAGCATGAGGGAGGAGGAGGAGGGGGAAAGGATGGAGCGAGGGAGCAGAGAGAGAGAGCATGAGGGAGGAGGAGGAGGGGGAAAGGATGGAGCGAGGAGCAGAGAGAGAGAGCATGAGGGAGGAGGAGGAGGGAGGAAGGATGGAGCGAGGGAGCAGAGAGAGAGAGCATGAGGGAGGAGGAGGAGGGGGAAAGGATGGAGCGAGGAGCAGAGAGAGAGAGCATGAGGGAGGAGGAGGAGGGGGAAAGGATGGAGCGAGGAGCAGAGAGAGAGAGCATGAGGGAGGAGGAGGAGGGGGGAAAGGATGGAGCGAGGGAGCAGAGAGAGAGAGCATGAGGGAGGAGGAGGAGGGGGGAAAGGATGGAGCGAGGGAGCAGAGAGAGAGAGCATGAGGGAGGAGGAGGAGGGGAGGAAGGATGGAGCGAGGGAGCAGAGAGAGAGAGCATGAGGGAGGAGGAGGAGGGGGAAAGGATGGAGCGAGGGAGCAGAGAGAGAGAGCATGAGGGAGGAGGAGGAGGGGGGGAAGGATGGAGCGAGGAGCAGAGAGAGAGAGAGCATGAGGGAGGAGGAGGAGGGGGAAGGATGGAGCGAGGGAGCAGAGAGAGAGAGCATGAGGGAGGAGGAGGAGGGGGAAAGGATGGAGCGAGGGAGCAGAGAGAGAGAGCATGAGGGAGGAGGAGGAGGGGGGAAGGATGGAGCGAGGAGCAGAGAGAGAGAGCATGAGGAGGAGGAGGAGGGGGAAAGGATGGAGCGAGGGAGCAGAGAGAGAGCATGAGGGAGGGGAGGAGGGAGGAAGGATGGAGCGAGGGAGAGGAGAGAGCATGAGGGAGGAGGAGGGGGGGAAAGGATGGAGCGAGGGAGCAGAGAGAGAGCATGAGGGAGGAGGAGGAGGGGGAAAGGATGGAGCATGAGGGAGGAGGAGAGGGAAAGGATGGAGAGGAGCAGAGGGAGGAGGAGGAGGAGGAGGAAAGGATGGAGCGAGGGAGCAGAGAGAGAGAGCATGAGGGAGGAGGAGGAGGGGGAAAGGATGGAGCGAGGAGCAGAGAGAGAGAGCATGAGGGAGGAGGAGGAGGGGGAAAGGATGGAGCGAGGGAGCAGAGAGAGAGAGCATGAGGGAGGAGGAGGAGGGGGAAAGGATGGAGCGAGGGAGCAGAGAGAGAGAGCATGAGGGAGGAGGAGGAGGGGGAAAGGATGGAGCGAGGGAGCAGAGAGGGAGAGCATGAGGGAGGAGGAGGAGGGGAAAAAGGATGGAGCGAGGGAGCAGAGAGAGAGAGCATGAGGGAGGAGGAGGAGGGGGAAAGGATGGAGCGAGGAGCAGAGAGAGAGAGCATGAGGGAGGAGGAGGAGGGGGAAAGGATGGAGCGAGGGAGCAGAGAGAGAGAGCATGAGGGAGGAGGAGGAGGGGAGGATGGAGCGAGGAGCAGAGAGAGCATGAGAGGGAGGAGGAGGAGAGGATGGAGCGAGGAGCAGAGAGAGAGAGCATGAGGGAGGAGGAGGAGGGGGAAAGGATGGAGCGAGGAGCAGAGAGAGAGAGCATGAGGGAGGAGGAGGAGGGGGGAAAGGATGGAGCGAGGGAGCAGAGAGAGAGAGCATGAGGGAGGAGGAGGAGGGGGAAAGGATGGAGCGAGGGAGCAGAGAGAGAGAGCATGAGGGAGGGAAAAGGAGGAGGAGGGGGAAGAAAGGATGGAGGAGGGAGGAGAGAGAGAGAGCATGAGGGAGGAAGGAGGAGGAAAAGGATGGAGCGAGGAGCAGAGAGAGAGAGCATGAGGGAGGAGGAGGAGGGGGAAAGGATGGAGCGAGGGAGCAGAGAGAGAGAGCATGAGGGAGGAGGAGGAGGAGGGGGAAAGGATGGAGCGAGGGAGCAGAGAGAGAGAGCATGAGGGAGGAGGAGGAGGGGGAAAGGATGGAGCGAGGGAGCAGAGAGAGAGAGCATGAGGGGAGGAGGAGGAGGGGAAAGGATGGAGCGAGGAGCAGAGAGAGAGAGCATGAGGGAGGAAGGAGGAGGGGGAAAGGATGGAGCGAGGGAGCAGAGAGAGAGAGCATGAGGGAGGAGGAGGAGGGGGGAAAGGATGGAGCGAGGGAGCAGAGAGAGAGAGCATGAGGGAGGAGGAGGAGGGGGGAAAGGATGGAGCGAGGGAGCAGAGAGAGAGAGCATGAGGGAGGAGGAGGAGGGGGGAAAGGATGGAGCGAGGGAGCAGAGAGAGAGAGCATGAGGGAGGAGGAGGAGGGGAGGAAGGATGGAGCGAGGGAGCAGAGAGAGAGAGCATGAGGGAGGAGGAGGAGGGGGGAAAGGATGGAGCGAGGGAGCAGAGAGAGAGAGCATGAGGGAGGAGGAGGAGGGGAGAAAGGATGGAGCGAGGAGCAGAGAGAGAGAGAGGATGGAGGGAGGAGGAGGGGGGAAAGGATGGAGCGAGGGAGCAGAGAGAGAGAGCATGAGGGAGGAGGAGGAGGGGGGAAAGGATGGAGCGAGGGAGGAGAGAGAGAGCATGAGGGAGGAGGAGGAGGGGGAAAGGATGGAGCGAGGGAGCAGAGAGAGAGAGCATGAGGGGAGGAGGAGGAGGGGAGGAAGGATGGAAAAGAGGGAGCAGAGAGAGAGAGCATGAGGGAGGAGGAGGAGGGGGAAAGGATGGAGCGAGGGGAGCAGAGAGAGAGAGAGCATGAGGGAGGAGGAGGAGGGGGAAAGGATGGAGCGAGGAGCAGAGAGAGAGCATGAGGGAGGAGGAGGAGGGGGAAAGGATGGAGCGAGGAGCAGAGAGAGAGAGCATGAGGGAGGAGGAGGAGGGGGGAAAGGATGGAGCGAGGGAGCAGAGAGAGAGAGCATGAGGGAGGAGGAGGAGGGGGAAAGGATGGAGCGAGGGAGCAGAGAGAGAGAGCATGAGGGAGGAGGAGGAGGGGGAAAGGATGGAGCGAGGGAGCAGAGAGAGAGAGCATGAGGGAGGAGGAGGGGGGGAAAAGGATGGGGAGGAGAGGGAGGGGAAAGGATGGAGCGAGAGAGAGAGAGCATGAGGGAGGAGGAGGAGGGGGAAAGGATGGAGCGAGGGAGCAGAGAGAGAGAGCATGAGGGAGGAGGAGGAGGGGGAAAGGATGGAGCGAGGGAGCAGAGAGAGAGAGCATGAGGGAGGAGGAGGAGGAGGGGGAAAGGATGGAGCGAGGGAGCAGAGAGAGAGAGCATGAGGGAGGAGGAGGAGGGGGAAAGGATGGAGCGAGGGAGCAGAGAGAGAGAGCATGAGGGAGGAGGAGGAGGGGAAAGGATGGAGCGAGGGGAGCAGAGAGAGAGAGCATGAGGGAGGAGGAGGAGGGGGAAAGGATGGAGCGAGGATGAGCAGAGAGAGAGCATGAGGGAGGAGGAGGAGGGGGAAAGGATGGAGCGAGGGAGCAGAGAGGAGAGGAGGGAGGAGGAAGGGGGAAAGGATGGAGCGAGGGAGCAGAGAGAGAGAGCATGAGGGAGGAGGAGGAGGGGGAAAGGATGGAGCGAGGGAGCAGAGAGAGAGAGCATGAGGAGGAGGAGGAGGGGGAAAGGATGGAGCGAGGAGCAGAGAGAGAGAGCATGAGGGAGGAGGAGGAGGGGGAAAGGATGGAGCGAGGAGCAGAGAGAGAGAGCATGAGGGAGGAGGAGGAGGGGGAAAGGATGGAGCGAGGGAGCAGAGAGAGAGAGCATGAGGGAGGAGGAGGAGGGGGAAAGGATGGAGCGAGGGAGCAGAGAGAGAGAGCATGAGGGAGGAGGAGGAGGGGAGAAAGGATGGAGCGAGGGAGCAGAGAGAGAGAGCATGAGGGAGGAGGAGGAGGGGGAAAGGATGGAGAGGGGAGCAGAGAGAGAGAGCATGAGGGAGGAGGAGGAGGGGGGAAAGGATGGAGCGAGGGAGCAGAGGAGAGAGCATGAGGGAGGAGAGGAGGGGGAAAGGATGGAGCATGAGGAGAGAGCATGAGGGAGGAGGGAGGAGGGGGAAAGGATGGAGCGAGGGAGCAGAGAGAGAGAGCATGAGGGAGGAGGAGGAGGGGGAAAGGATGGAGCGAGGGAGCAGAGAGAGAGAGCATGAGGGAGGAGGAGAGGGAGGAAGGATGGAGCGAGGGAGCAGAGAGAGAGGGAGGGAGGAGGAGGAAAAGGATGGAGCGAGGAGCAGAGAGAGAGAGAGCATGAGGGAGGAGGAGGAGGGGGGAAAGGATGGAGCAGGGAGCAGAGAGAGAGAGCATGAGGGAGGAGGAGGAGGGGGAAAGGATGGAGCGAGGAGCAGAGAGAGAGAGCATGAGGGAGGAGGAGGAGGGGGAAAGGATGGAGCGAGGGAGCAGAGAGAGAGAGCATGAGGAGGAGGAGGAGGGGGAAAGGATGGAGCGAGGGAGCAGAGAGAGAGAGCATGAGGGAGGAGGAGGGGGGGAAAGGATGGAGCGAGGGAGCAGAGAGAGAGAGCATGAGGGAGGAGGAGGAGGGGGGAAAGGATGGAGCGAGGAGCAGAGAGAGAGAGCATGAGGGAGGAGGAGGAGGGGGAAAGGATGGAGCGAGGAGCAGAGGAGAGCATGAGGGAGGAGGAGGAGGGGGAAAGGATGGAGGGAGAGAGGGAGGAGGAGGGGGGGAAAGGATGGAGCGAGGGAGCAGAGAGAGAGAGCATGAGGGAGGAGGAGGAGGGGAAAGGATGGAGAGGGAGCAGAGAGAGAAACATGAGGGAGGAGGAGGAGGGGGGAAAGGATGGAGCGAGGGAGCAGAGAGAGAGAGCATGAGGGAGGAGGAGGAGGGGGGAAAGGATGGAGCGAGGGAGCAGAGAGAGAGAGCATGAGGGAGGAGGAGGAGGGGGGAAAGGATGGAGCGAGGGAGCAGAGAGAGAGAGCATGAGGGAGGAGGAGGAGGGGGAAAGGATGGAGCGAGGGAGCAGAGAGAGAGAGCATGAGGGAGGAGGAGGAGGGGGAAAGGATGGAGCGAGGGGAGAGCAGAGGGAGGAGAGGAGCATGATGGGAGGAGGAGGAGGGGGGGAAAGGATGGAGCGAGGGAGCAGAGAGAGAGAGCATGAGGGAGGAGGAGGAGGGGGAAAGGATGGAGGAGGAGCAGAGAGAGAGCATGAGGGAGGAGGAGGAGGGGGGAAAGGATGGAGCGAGGGAGCAGAGAGAGAGAGCATGAGGGAGGAGGGGGTGGGGGGAAAGGATGGAGCGAGGGAGCAGAGAGAGAGAGCATGAGGGAGGAGGGGGTGGGGGGTAAGGATGGAGCGAGGGAGCAGAGAGAGAGAGCATGAGGGAGGAGGGGGT
This sequence comes from Oncorhynchus keta, assembly GCF_023373465.1. Taxonomy (NCBI): domain Eukaryota; kingdom Metazoa; phylum Chordata; class Actinopteri; order Salmoniformes; family Salmonidae; genus Oncorhynchus; species Oncorhynchus keta. The sequence continues at coordinate 24,955,543 of NC_068451.1, read as the reverse complement.
GGGGGTAAGGATGGAGCGAGGAGCAGAGAGAGAGAGCATGAGGGAGGAGGGGGTGGGGGTAAGGATGGAGCGAGGGAGCAGAGAGAGAGAGCATGAGGGAGGAGGGGGTGGGGGGTAAGGATGGAGCGAGGGAGCAGAGAGAGAGAGCATGAGGGAGGAGGGGGTGGGGGGTAAGGATGGAGCGAGGGAGCAGAGAGAGAGAGCATGAGGGAGGAGGGGGTGGGGGGGTGGTAATGTGTGAGTTGCGGGTGCTCTCTCGCTTCAATGTTGCAGCCAGCGTAGTGGCAGATCGCTAGAATACTGGAGGGAGCCGGGTCGAGTGAGCTATTGGGGTTCCCAAATATCTGGGACAAACAGGCAGACAGAAAGACACACAGGCGGATGGACGGAAAGATAGGCAAGTGCTCCGACAAGAACCAGAAACGTAACGGATATTCAGCTTTCTTTTTATGTTGTTTCCGTTCTTTATTTATTTGTTTGGCTTTATTTATTTCTTTATCGATTGATTGCGTTTTAATTACTGCCTTGTGACAGGGAGTGAGGGAGGAGGAGCGTAGGCCAAGCGGGCACATTGTGTAGCCTTTCCAAATGTTTATTTATTTCAGTTGATTATCTTAATGCGGCTATTTTACATGCATTTTAAACACGATTCGCTGCTTTGTAGCCTGCGTATTGGTGAATTTGTGTGTATATAGCCTACATGCGAGGGACAGTGAGAGAGTGCGATCAGCTGTACACCAAATAAAGTAGATTAACCAAAAATAACAAATCCAAATATATCACAATAATTGTTGGCCTTTACGCACTTCAGCGTCTGTTATTCTTTCTTCTTCAGTTTTATTTACCAGCGCAAACCAAAGCTAACCACGGTGAGTGAAGCTAAGAAACTAGCGACTGTTACGGTGTTTGTTCTCACGCCTGTCGATAGGAAAACAGTGGGCTAACATTGAGACTATGCTAATATAAACGCATACAGGAGAAATATAACGATTAGGCTATTGTATGCTACACACTTACAGTTTGCCACGGCATACGAGAGAGACAGGAGCAAAATCAGGCTTATAATACAAGTATTATTACTATATTAGTCCTGATAGTGTTCTTCTGATATAGTAATGGGAGTTCAGTTGTGGTTCTATCCGTCTGTGTGTTGGGTCTGGGCTGTTTCATTAGCCTGATTGCTGCACACTCAAGGGAGCACCATATGTTCTATACACATTTACACCCAAAATCCTGCCGAAGAGAAACAGACATCCAGAAATGTAAATAGAGCTATCCAGCATAGTGTACGCGCCATCAACTGGTAAGCTAAACAACGAATGTTCTACGTTTTCGATATCAAATACATTTCAAACGGACGAAGATACACAGAAGAGGAAACATCTTGTCAAAATATTACTGAAAAATTATATTATATGAAACAAAACCAGAAGACGGAGGAAGATCATGTTTGTTCCCTTGCCGGTGCCGTTCATGTTTCAGAGAACTGCCCCTGACCTCAACGCCTGGCGTCTCAAGTCCCCGTTGGCTCTACGTTCCGACTCCGGTAAGACATTTTCCGTTATTATTGCCACGTCCGTGAGGCTCAGTCATGCATACCCGCCCCACCTTAACGACTCCCATGTAGCGCGCTTTTCGGTGCCGATTATCCACTCGGGAACTGGAATGTGTTCTGGGCACACACACTTCTGTGTTGAAGGCTGGAATACACTCACTCCTCTTCTCTCTTGTTTTAAATGTGTAAATAAACAGACATAAAAGTCCATAGTTAGATTGCAAATAATTGCGCGTAAACGTCATTTTCTCCATTCCCTTGAAAGAGCACGTGCGCGTAATGCGCGACGGGTTCATCTGGTGTTTATTTACGTTCCTTTTCTCCTGGTGATGTATCCCTCTTCCCCGTTTGTTTTCTGTCGTTTCTCTCCATCCTTCCCCTCTCCTCCGCTCCGTACGCCTGTGCCTCAGCCTCCGTCTCTCCCGAACTACCCTCTCTGCAGGCAGGGAATATTCATGCCAACTTATCGATCCTGCGGAGATCGATTCTTGGGCCGGTGGAAGCAGGGAGAGGGGAGAAAGAGGCACATATACGGTGAAAGGAGAAGGACTGCGAACGAGGAGACGGGAGAATAGTGCCTTCATTTCGTTTTATTTCACTCATTTTCGACAGTGTGTGTGCATATCTGTGTTGTGATTCAGACATTGGACTGGCATTCGTCGAATAGGCCTCTTCTGTCTCAATTCGAGACAATTGTTATGTGTGTGTGGATTAACGCCGTTATTTCAGTAGCCTAAACATGACAGACATTGATATCTCAGGACCACGTTTGTCTGTCCAGATGCTTGTCTGCGTGTGGTGTCAGTATGGCTGGTCGCTAAACCCGGCAGGGGAAGGCGGGACCGTTGAGGCTGGACTGGGGAGGTCGGCTATGGCGCCGTCTGCGTTTTATCTGCGCTGAAGCGGAATAAAAGGACGCATGGTGGGAGCAGCCAGCCCGGCTTCTGTGTGTCGCTGCCAGTGTGTCACTGTGGCGTCGTCTAGCTCTGGAATTAGGCAGCCGCCCAGACGTGAAACAGCAGCGGTTTACAGCTTTTCTCTTCATCCTCAGTAGGGAGTGGAAGTATGCATAATGTCCCTGATCTCGGTGTGTATGTGTGTAGATGCAGTAGGGTTGGGAGGGGGTTGGTGGAAAATACTATATGAATGCACTGAGCGTTTATCTTCCACCCTTATTAAACCCCTTCAGAATGCATGCACACAATACCTATCACGGTTTAACCGTGCATAAATACAGCTCCGTGTGCACCTTGGACTGTGTCTGCGTTCTTAAAGAGACAGGCACACATTTATGTGTGTTAGACTATATTTTTCTATCTTTTTCCAATGTGTAATTTTCAGATCAGATCAAGTTCATTTGATTTCAGAAAGGCAAGTTTATCTCCACCATTTACTATCTGTCACTAGAAGGGTGTTTTTACACCATGGTGTAAAGATGAGGGGATGTGAGAGAGAGAGAGAGGGCAGAGGGGAGCGTAGAGGGATGAGAGTGACCTGTTACCTAGGTGTATCTCTAGTTAGTACATAGAGGAGAGGAAGGACAGAGAAGGGAGAGGGGGAGTGGGTACTGGGAGGAGGAGTTTTCGAGCTCCACACGTTGAAAAATGACGAATGTCAGAGTGAGATAAAAAAAAATGGAGAAAGAAGGAGAGAGAAGCCGGTGAAAGTGAAATCTGATGACAGAGTGAAGAATGAGTCTGGAGAGGAAAAGCCGGTTTGAGACGGAGAGGTGAGGGTAAACTGTACCAGAGGCATTATGGCAGGAAAGGCATCTACATTAGGGTGTACAGTTTGTAGGCCTAGGAGTCAATGTGACAATAGAGATGCATGATATGTTGCTAATTCTGCACTCTCTCTCATATTTAGTTTATTCTCTATCATATAGTATTCGTTTACTGGGCCAACGCTCTTAACCACTAGGATACCTGCCACCCCTGTGTAGTGTAGTACAGAGTAAAGTGGTTTGTGACACCATCACCATTAACCACTGTATGAAACTGTAATGTGGCCCGAACAAGGACTGGCAGGCTTGCTGTAGGAGGAACGGGCTTGATATGATGGAATAGGACTGAAACTGTAATGTGGCCCGAACAAGGACTGGCAGGCTTGCTGTAGGAGGAACAGGCTTGATATGATGGAATAGGACTGAAACTGTAATGTGGCCCGAACAAGGACTGGCAGGCTTGCTGTAGGAGGAACGGGCTTGATATGATGGAATAGGACTGAAACTGTAATGTGGCCCGAACAAGGACTGGCAGGCTTGCTGTAGGAGGAACGGGCTTGATATGATGGAATAGGACTGTAACTGTAGCCTTGCATTAGTTTCCTTTACACAGACACAGACACACAGACACACACAAGCCCAAATAAATAAATAAAAGCTTTTTTTTTTTACACGCTCGAACATGATGGAATTATAATGCGCGCTAGTGAATGAGAGAAAACAGACCGGTCAGCAGCAACAAATCTGTCAATGTTGTTATGCTCTTCAAATTATAAAGCAAATCTATTTTTTCGCATCTATGTGAAGCAATGCAGGTAAAGTGAGCAGATAAATTGGCAGAAAATTCATGGTGCACATTGTTATGTCTGGAATTGTGACATGTATATTTAAAAAGTGTCCATTTAGTGTTGATAAGTTTAGCTGCCAGTGCCAATAATACATATTTGAAAACAATAACTTTATTTCTACCTGTGTGGATTTAGATCACAGGCATATAGCGTAGGCAGGCTACGTCTGGGAAACAAGAGGAACTCTGTTCAGGAGAGAATCTGGTTAAGTAGAAAGAACGAGAATAGCTCAATTCTTCATAAACTGCTAGGGTGTATTAGTTACTACTCTTTTCATTGTCATGAGCCAACATAAAAAACAAAATACAATTTTATTGGTCACATACACATGGTTAGCAGATGTTAATGTAAGTGTAGCGAAATGCTCGTTCTTCTAGTTCCAACAGTGCAGTAATATCTAACAAGTAATCTAACAAATTCACAACGACTACCTTATACACACAAAGTATAGGGATGAATAAGAATATGTACATTTAAATATATGGATGGCTGTGCGGCATACAGTAGATACAGTTGAAGTCAGAAGTTTACATACACTTCGGTTGGAGTCATTAAAACTCCTTTTTCAACCACTCCACAAATTTCTTGTTAACAAACTCATTTTTCCAGCAATTGTTTACAGACAGATTATAGATAAACTCTATCTCAATTCCAGTGGGTCAGAAGTTTACATATACATATGTTTACATATACTAAGTTGACTGTGCCTTTAAACAGCTTGGAACATTCCAGAAAATTATGTAATGGCTTTAGAAGCTTCTGATGGGCTAATTTTCATAATTTGAGTTAATTGGAGGTGTACCTTTGGATGTATTTCAAGGCCTACCTTCAAACTCAGTGCCTCTTTGCTTGACATCATGGGAAAATCAAAAGAAATCAGCAAACACCTTGTAGACCTTCACAAGTCTGGTTCATCCTTGGGAGCAATTTCCAAACGCCTGAAGGTACGTTCATCTGTAAAAACAATAGTACGTAAGGTATAAACAACATGGGACCACGCAGCCGTCATACCGCTCAGGAAGGAGATGCGTTCTGTCTCCTAGAGATAAATCTTCTTTGGTGTGAAAAGTGCAAATCAATCCCATAACAACAGCAAAGGACCCTGTGAAGATGCTGGAGGAATCAGGTACAAAAGTATCTATATCCACAATAAAACGAGTCCGATATCAACATAACCTGAAATGCCGCTCAGCAAGGAAGAAGCCACTGCTCCAAAACCGCCATAAAAAAAGCCAGACAACGGTTTGCAACTGCACATGGAGACAAAGATCGTACTTTTTAGGGAATTGTCCTCTGGTCTGATGAAACAAAAATAGAACTGTTTGGCCACAATGACCATCGATATGTTTGGAGGAAAGCCGAAGAACACTATCCCAACTGTGAAGCACGGGGGTGGCAGCATCTTGTTGTGGGGGTACTTTCCTGCAGGAGGGACTGGTGCACTTCACAAAATAGATGGCATCATGAGATAGGAAAATGATGTGGATATATTGAAGCAGCATCTCAAGACATCAGTCAGGAAGTTAAAGCTTAGTCGCAAATGGTTCTTCCAAATGGACAATGACCCCAAGCATACTTCCAAAGTTGGGGCAAAATGGCTTAAGGACAACAAAGTCAAGTTATTGGAGTGGCCATCACAAAGCCCTGACCTCAATCCTGTAGAATATTTGTGGGCAGAACTGTAAAAGTGTGTGCCAGCAAGGAGGCCTATACACCTGACTCAGTTACATCAGCTCTGTCAGGAGGAATGGGCCAAAATTCACCCTACTTATTGTGGGACGCTTGTGGAAGGCTACCCGAAACGTTTGACCCAAGTTAAGCAATTTAAAGGCAATGCTACCAAATACTAATTGAGTGCATGTAAACTTATGACCCACTGGGAATGTGATGAAAGAAATAAAAGCTGAAATGAATCATTCTCTGTACTATTATTCTGACATTTCACTTTCTTAAAATAAAGTGGTGATGGGCCTCCCGGGTGGCACAGTGGTCTAAGGCACTGCATCGCAGTGCTAGCTGTGCCACCAGAGACTCTGGGTTAGAGCCCAGGCTCTGTCGCAGCCGGCCGCCACCGTGAGGTCCATGGAGCGATGCACAATTGGCCTTGTGTCGTCCGGGTTAGGGAGGGTGTGGCCGGTAGGCATATACTCTCATCGCGCGCTAGCGACTCCTGTCGCGGGCCGGGTGCAGTGCACACTGACCAGGTCACTAATGGCACGGTGTTTCCTCCAACACATTGGTGCGGCTGGGTTGGATGCTTGCTGTGTTAAGAAGCGTGGCTTGGTTGGGTTGTGTTTCGGAAAACGCATGACCTTCGTCTCTCCCGAACCCATACGGCAGTTGTAGCGATGAGAGAAGATAGTAACAACTAAAAACAATTGGATACTATGAAATTGGGGTGAAAAAGGGGTTACAAAAATTAAAATAAAGTGGTGATCCTAACTGACAGGGAATTTTTACTCTCACTAAATGTCAGGAATGTGAAAAATGGATTTTAAATGTATTTGGCTAAGGTGTATGTAAACGTCTGACTTCAACAATATGAGATGAGTAAAAGCTGAAATACGGTGAATCCAAAGGAACACACAGGATATGTAGACATTATTTAAGTGGTGTTATTTAAAGTGACTAGTGATACCTTTATTAAATACATGTATTCAATATATTAAAGTGGCAAGAGATTTGAGTCTGTATATTGGCAGCAGCCACTTTATGTTAGCAATGGCTGTTTAACAGTCTGATGGCCTTGAGATAGAGGCGGTTTTTCAGTCTCTCGGTCCCAGCTTTGATCCACCTGTACTGACCTAGCGGGGTGAACATGCAGTGGCTCGGGTGGTTGTTGTCCTTGATGATCTTTTTGGCCTTCCTGTGACATCAGGTGCTGTAGGTGTCCTGGAGGGCAGGTAGTTTTCCCCCGGTGATGCGTTGTGCAAACAACACCACCCTCTGGAGAGCCTTACGGTTGTGCAAACAACACCACCCTCTGGAGAGCCTTACGGTTGTGGGCGGAGCAGTTGCCGTACTAGGCAGCGATACAGCCCGACAGGAGGCTCTCAATTGTGCATCTGTAAAGGTTTGTGAATGTTTTAGGTGACAAGTCAAATTTCTTCAGCCTCCTGAGGTTGAAGAGGCGCTGAGGCGCTGTTGCGCATTCTTCACAACGCTGTCTGTGTGGGTGAACCACTTCAGTTTGTCCATGTTGTATACGCTGAGGAACTTAAAACTTTCCACCTTCTCCACTACTGTCTCGTCGATGTGGATAGGGGGCTGCTCCCTCTGCTGTTTCCTGAAGTCCACGATCATCTCCTTTGTTTTGTTGACGTTGAGTGAGAGGTTATTTTCCCTACTCCACACTCCAGAAAATAACCTCTTACTCAACGTCAACAAAACAAAGGAGATGATGGTGGACTTCAGGAAACAGGATGCATTACGGTGGCTCCGTATACGGTGAGGCCAAAGGAACATACAGTAATTCAAAAGGGCTACATATCGAACTTAATAAACACAACTTTTTGTTATGGATTGTCATGACAGTTGAGTTGCATATGCTACGCAGTGTATGTGAATTGACGCGGCTTTGATGCAAATTTTGACGTGTGTGGTTTTGGCTTTACTTAGTCGCTGATACACACGACAAACCATTACACAAGCTCACACACACACACACACACTCTCGCACACTTAATCCCACAAATTTAGCTTCATACGCTTCGTGGCTGTTAATAACTCAGATACTGCTGTAGTCAATATCTACTGTCTATGCTATGCTGTGTATGCATTTCTGTTTCATATGATGTATGCTAATAAACAAGCTGTAGTTTTACATTCATATTTGTGTCAAGATCCTGTATGGTT